>NC_056748.1:983848504-984056004 GCF_019279795.1 Protopterus annectens | reverse complement strand
TTGGAGCCTAAACTGAAACTCCTTAAACTACAAGCTCTCATCACTCTGGAGAATGTAGACATCTGTGTTGTCACCAAGACTTAGTTTAAAGCCACAGAAAGTACTATGGCAGTGGAACATTTAGACCAACAGCAGCACAGACATGGGCTAAAGGTGGAGATGTCTCAACCTACATTAACAACAAATACAACCCCAGGCTTGTTAAACAGGATAATACCCTGGAGTCCATCCACATCCAAGTCTCTATAGAAGAGGTTCCTTGTCATGTCCTGGCCAGCTACAGGTCAACCTGTATGACCTGCAAAGCTCACAACTCTTATGTAAACCAAGTAGAGGCATTCATCATCCAACAAAATACCCTATTCATTGGAGACTTTAACTACCCCTCTGTAGACTGGGAAACATAGACTTCCTCTAACTCACAGGCACAATGTTTCCTGGACTTGTAATCACAAGCACCCTGAATCAGATAGTGTCCAGTCCATTCAAAGGATCAAACATATTGGACCTAGTAAACACCAACATGGGAGAGTGTTGCGCCACCCCCCATGTTGTACCCTTGTTGGTGAGACTGGACCACAAAACTGTCTCCCCTTAAAATAAAAATCAACCTGGAAAACTTAACTATACCTGTAATAGTTAGAAAATACTCTAAAGCAAACAACATCCTATTAATCTACAATTTGTCTAAATTCATAGCTCCCCCAAACTTTGAGAACACAGGTACCTATGGAGAATTATTTACAGAAACCATATGTTTAAATATGTAAATGGCCACACTGAGGCTGCCATACCTACCAGAAGTAAGCCCAGATCTAACAAAAAAAAATTAACCCCACTGGTGGAATCCTTACCTTAAAAGGATTTATAACAAAAGAAAAAAAGTCATGGCCAAAATCAAAAAAGTGCAACTGTTACAGAGACAAGAGCTTTCTGATTCAACTAAACACAAAACTAAGACTTCTAATAAAATAAAACAAGGCCAATTAAGAGGTCATGATAGGCTCTTGGGCTAGGGATGTTCACAAGATGTTTTTCAGGTATGTCAGGAACCTTAAAGGTAATACTCAGCAGTGTGCAGAACTTGTGGTCATTTGCACAAACTTCACTGACCAGGGTGACATAGTAAATCTACTGGCTGATAAATTTAGCTCTAGCTTCACCCCCCACTCCCCCCATTCCCACGTGTGAAATCCTTTCTAGTATATCCACTCTAGCTATCAAAAGGGAGCAGGTCCTGTTGACACTCATTGAGGCCAAAAACACAGCTTTATTGGGTCCTGACATTATCCCCAGTTGACTCATAAATAGCCTAAAACAAGACCTAGAAGGATCACTTCAGCCACTCTTCACCTACAGCCTTAAAACACGTTACTTGCCAGATGAATGGAGGGCCACAATGGTCATCCTTCTTTGTAAGGGTAAACCATCAACTGGCCCCAGGAACTACAGACCCATCAGTCTGACGAGTCTGTTATGTAAAGCCATGGAATGAATTATCAAGGACATCATTGTCAAGGACACTGGCAACCTACAGACACTTGGTCCTTCCCAGTTTGACTTTGTTAAGGGCAGGTCTTGCCTGCTCAACTTGATAGATCTCTTCGAGAAGGTCACCAACTCTATGAATGAAGGAAAACTAGTGCATACTGCTTTCCATGACCTGGTCAAGGCATTCAGTAAATACTCTACTCGGGTATTGTTGACAAACTCTCAAAACTAGGAATACCACTTCTCACAAATTCCTACATAACTCACTGGATTGCTGGTTGGCTGACGTATAAAACCCAAGAAGTCAGGATTGGTGAGTCCACCTCCACCAGGAGAGTGGAGTACCCCAGGCTACCATGTTGGGCTCTCTCCTATTTGTTGTCTACTTCTTTGAAGTAAAGGCTATTGTCAAAGGCCACTTGCTCATGAAGTTTAAAGATGACTGTAAATTGGAAGCTATCGTAAAATCCCCCTATGGCAGCAACATCCTACAAGAGGGTCAAACACAAATAAGTGACTGGTGCCAAAGACATGGATTAAAAATTAACACAAAAAATGCATTATAGTGACTTTTAGGAAATTGTCCACCCAAGCTAATTACTCCATCAATAAAACACCCCTAAGATTTGACCCATTAGTTAGGGATCTGGGATTATAATGTAGTTAGTAATCTGGCCTTCAGTCATAACATAGAGAAGATAGTAAGTAAGTCATTCTATATCGCCAAACTCATAAGTAAGGATATGGCATCCATTTCCAGGGAAGTTACAGTTCCACACTACTCAGTCCTTCTCTTACCCATCGAGTAAAATTCCACCTTTGACATGTTTCTAACCAGGCACTTGCAGCAGTTGAAATGCCCTCAAAGGTTTCTCACCAGAAAAATCCATGGTATGAATACCCTGCCCTACACAGATCGCCTTAAGGCTCTATCCTGTATACTCAGTCTCCTACAAGTTACTGAAAGGTGATATACGCCTATCATATAAGGCATCCTCAGATCCAGGTCTGATGAATCTCTTGCATATCAGAAAACAAACAGCACTAGAAACACTAGATCCAAGGCCCTGAACATTGCTTGCAACATAAATAGAACATGCTGAACAGACCAATATGTGTCTCAAAGGATACATGCAAGTTTGCCATTTACATAAAGCAGAGTTCATCCTTGATCCTATTCAAAAGAAGCCCTGATAGTTGTATGGGAAATGCAGATTCACCCCCAATCTGGCCCCCCATGTTTCTGATGGACAGAGGTTGACAGTAAGTAAATTAATCCCCAACTAACATACCCCCAACATAACCCTTATCTACCTGTTTACTAACTTTTCTCACCATATAGGCATCCAAGGAACTCTGGGACATCTGAGTTGGGTTGCACAGCTAGGCTTATAAAGAGCCTGGTGGTCATCAGCCTAGTACAAACCTATGAGTGTGTAGAACAAAATCTAATTTTTTTCAAAATTATGGAATATTATGATGCAGTGCATCATACTTTCAACACTGACTTCACCCCCCCATGAAATCCTTTATGCAAACGCATATGAAAATTATATAGTCTGTTACTACAGTTAATCAAGAGTCGAACTCCCACCCTTGTCCCACATATTTGAGTTAGTTCTTTTGTCAGTACTGGAATGGATTTGCTAGCCATTCATTTTGGTTGTTCACTGCTCAGATCGATGTGGCTGGTTCTATGGATTACTGCAATAACATTGGTACCCATCAGAAACCAGATGGATATGTTGTCTATTTCATCAGAATGGTACAATCTTTAGTTTTCAACACAGAAATATGGTTCAGTTGTTCTCTCCACTGTTATACTTGTGTTCCTCTTTTTTTCTCTGCTGCTAATCTTAAGTGGAGAGCTTCACCTGGTTAGTGGACAGGTATATGTTATGGAGAATAATAGTAGTTGCAAAACTTTTTGTACAAAGTTTTGGCTTTTCGATCATCATGTTTAACTGTGTGGTGCAGCAGAAGAGCTTATTCTGGTAACACTGTGTGGACTAGCTAATATGCTGTGACAGTTTTATGTGGATCTGACTTTTAATATTTTTTTGGCTGCTTTTCAAGTATAAAACCGTCACCATTTGTTTGTAAATAGTGAGGTCTTAATGCATTATGGGTGAAACCACAGTCAACAACAAATTGTTGAAACTCACTGGACATAAACCGTGTACTGTTACGTGTAACCAGCTGTAAAAAATACTTTGAGAACATAATCTTGAAACTGTCTATTGATTTTTTTGGGTAGCTGCTGTTGGTGCATTAATTATTTCTTTGTGATGAGAGCAGTAGTCATCAACAGTGAGGTAGTTTTGCCTTCAGACTCATGTGAGTTTACATTTGTCATCCGCCAAAGAACTTATGGCAATGGAGTTGGCACTAATGGTACATATCTTTGTAATTGCTGTTGCATAATACAGACGTAACACTTGTTTGCAGGGTTGACAGTGTCTTGATTTAATATTTGTTCAGTTTTCTGGCACACTAGCTCTTTCTCATCATTTAGTGAGACCCTTGTTATTTTGACATAACAAATCTGCTCATTAATTTAGTGGTTCTACGATTCTGTGTTGATACAACATTAAGCCAACATGCTCAGATAACTGAATTATAACTGTGTAGTATTTATGCATAAGCTGTTTGGTTTGTGTCCAGTGATTTGGACGTCCATTTCACATATTGTAGATAACGACTTGCAACTCTGTATTATTTTTGTTAGTTTGCTGAAGCTTCTATAGTCTTTCAGCAGTTACAGTTCTTGTCGTCATTATTTTTGCTCATACTTGGCAATATCATCTTTGGTGATGTGTAGTATTTCTGGATAATATATCTGTAAAAATTGCTTTTTTCTCAGGCACATGTAATTGTTTTACATTGAACTTTCTTAGCCTCAACAGTCTCTGGTGCCTTGGTGGTGCTTTGTATAAGTCATATGAATTAATTAGTAGAGCTAGTGGTTTGTAGTCAGTTTGGAGCTGGAAACTCTTGAGCCCTAATAGGTATCGGGAGAACATTTCAGATGCCCGCACTCTTCAACAAACACTCTTTTGATTTGCATCATTTAGCATTCTGGAGTAATGGACAGAGAACATAGCACTTGTTCATTCATTTGCAGTAATGCTGAACCTAGGCCATAGTCATTTACATCTGCACTCACTATTTCTTGTTTAGTAATATCATAACACAGTAGCACTGGAGCTGCTATAAACATTCTTTAACTTTGCTGAATATGTGGTCTGCGGTATGAGCTTAAGACCCACCTACGTCTCTGATAGACAGAGGCAATCAGTAAATCACTCCTATATAAATCAAATTTGTAGGTTGTATGGCTAGGCTTTTAAGGGTGCTAATGGTCATTATCCTGGTGTATACCTATGAACATGTAAGACCATAACACATTTTTCTTTAACAGGTCTGTTCAAGGACAAAACATTCTAGGAAGAGCTGATACAAACTTGCCCAAATAGATGATCATATTTAGGGCTTGCCTTAGTTCAGTTACACAAGATGGCACAAGATGGCGCTTGTTAGCCAGCTGTTGCTTGGAATTTGCTTACATTTGGTTTGAGAGCGCTAGTACTTGTGTGGTGTCCAGAATATGGAAACTCTTATTTTCTTGAAGCAGCACATGTCTTGGTTTAGCTTTATACCAGACTTTTTAGTGATTTTAGCATTGCCTGTAGCCTTGAATCACACAGATCTTTGTCAGGACAAAGTAATAGGTTGTCCTGAATAATACCACCACCACCCAGTCCTTGAGTAAATTAGTCATCCTGCAATGAAATATTTCAGGTGCTGGGGGTATACCAAATGGCAGGCTTTTAAAACAGAATTTTCCCAATGGAGTAATGACAGTTGTCAGGTTCTGGCTATCTTAGTCTACAAGTATTTTCCAGAATCTACAGTACAACATGGAAAATATTGCTTTATTAACAAAGTTGGGTGCTTTGTCTTGTAGTGTAGGTAGCATGAAAGTTTCAAATGCACCTGCATCACTGAACTTTTATAAATCAACATATATTTACACCATACTTTTAGCCACTGGGACCATGGTGCCACAGCACTCAGTCATTTCATTCACACATTTACAATGTCAGGGCTTTGCCTCTACTCTAGACAGCATAGGAAATGGTACCCTGCTGTGTGTGGTCAAGGTGTATGGAGTAGACTTAGTTTTAGTTTAATCTTTACTGATTCACAATCAAGCAGGCCAGCTTCCCACACACATCTACACTGATATAAGTCAAGCCATTTTCAAGCTACATATCTGCTGAGCTGATTATGTACAGACCATCCAGCACATAAACGCAGTTTATTCTGTAGTTATTTTCCATTTGTTTGTTGACTAGGTTAGTTCCACTAGAGCTATGGCCTTTTTTCAGGGGACACCTGAATAGGGCAGCAGGGAACTTCCTCTGCTGTTTTGTATATGGGGGTGTGATTTGATGTAGCATTTCTGGTTTCCTTTCCAAGAGCGGAGGCGGCTCAAAGAAACCAGGAAGAGAGTGAAACAAGGATGGAGTGCTTAGAGCATATTATGAAAGTGATGTTAAAAGAAAAAAAAATCATTTTTGTTGATGAAGATAAGCGTCTTGAAATGAAGTTAAAAGGAGAAAATGCAAAGGCAGTTAAGCCTTTGTTGGAAGGTGATCATAAATGCAAGGAAGTGGAGAAAGAATCTGAGCTTTCTCAGAGCGAGAATAACAGAGAGGAGAAGCAATTAATGGACTCTGAAGAGGTATTTCAACAAAATCTCTTCAGAGATGAAGAGGCAACACAGAGATGTTTTGTTATAACCCTTCATTTGGGTGGGTTGCTGGATGATTTGCTTATGGAGCTAGTAAATGCTAGTAAACTTGAAAGTGCTAATGATGTGTCATGGGGAGACTTAATGGAGAAGATAGAGAGGATTTTCCGCAGGATGAGAGCAGAAAGTCCTGTGCTGAGATGATAAAGTCTGAACTAACGAAAGATCGAGAAGGAAAGAAAGCAGTAAATGTAGGAAGAAAGAAGATTTTTAAAGTACGGATTGAAAAAAAAGAAAAGGGTGAAATGGTGAGATACAAGGTATGGGATGAAATAATAACACCTTTAGGAGTAAAAGTGTATAAGGTAAGGGTGTTTATTCATATAAATAGACATTTTATTTTTATTTATTTATTTTATTTTATTTTTATTTTTATTTTATTGTATTTTACATTTGTTGACCGGGAAAGTCCGACTGGACGCAGGTCTATTTTCAGCGGAGGCCTGGGGAGAACAGCTCCATTTAAAAAACAATCTAACAAATAACAATTTTATGAATTACAGCACTTTCTCCAAAATGCATACAATATTATACAAGAACATATTTTACCTTTCTTAACAGATATATGTATAGATACACTTATTGTATTCCAGAAGCATACCACTTGTATGTAGGTAAATGTTTAACTGTCTTCAGAGATGAATAAGTAGATACGAACAGAATAGAACATAGTTAGTTAACAATTAATATACAGAGGTTAGGCAGTATTAGGTAATCCTTGGTAGAATCATTGTATCACTGCAAATGTAATGGATTAGCCTGGGGAGTCACATGGGCATAGCCAGTTGTTAAAGTAGTGGGTTTTGAGTATTTTTTTTAAATTGTGGAGCAGAACCTGTAGAAGTTATGTGTTTTGGAAGTGAGTTCCAGACTTTTGCTATAGAGCAGGCAAAAAGAGATTTGCCAGCCTCATTCCTATGTTTGATGACATTTCTGTGATTTTGGTCTGTTGACCTTAAGGCTCGGGTGGTGGTGTAGGATTGTATTAGGTCTTGTAAAATAGGGATTTTATTTGGGAGGTAATATAGTTTGTGGGCTTTGGAGAATGAGTGGTAAGACGTAATTGAGGCAGCTCAAGCCAGTTGAGCTGTTTGAGGGAAAGACAGTGGTGGGGCTCTGTTAGAGGCATCCATGGCAAATTTGGCAATCTTGTTGTAGCAAGATGCCATTTTGCTTTGTTCACTGTGGCGAAGATTAGTTAGGATTGGTGAGGCATACAGTAGGGTGGATAATAGGTGGGTTCTGGCAGTGGTGGCTTTGGTATAATTGGTCATGAATTGCTTATTCCTATACAAGAGACCTAGCTTTTTGTGAACTTTTTTGATTGTTTGGGCTATGTGTATATCAAATTTGAGTTTGCTATTGATTACTACTCCTAGGAGTTTACTGTGTGCTCTAGGGGCAATTGAGGTATTGTTTTTGGAGTTAATGATGACGTCATTGAGTACAAGGGATCTACCTGAGCTGAAGAGAATTAGTTTTTTTTTGGGATTGAATAAAAGTTTTTGGTAGAAAACCATGCTTCAGCCAGAGTGAAGCTGTGTTGTGTTATTGTTTGTTGCTTGCTTAGGGTAGGGGCCGCACAAATTATAGTAGTGTCATCAGCATATTGCACTATAGAGGCAGAAGGAGAGAAAGCAGCTATCTGATTTGTAAATATGAAGAATAGTAAGGGACCAAGTATGAAGCCTTTAGGGACGCCAATAGATATAGGTAGAAGGGAGGATAGTTGGTCCTGCCATAGAACTGCTTGCTGTCGGCTTGATAAATAGCTGCTGAACCATGATATAGTGAGGGAGTTTAGGATGAGGGTAGATAGAGTTTTGAGAAGCATACTGTGTTTGACCATGTCAAAGGCCTTGGATAAGTCTAAGAAAACAGAGGATACAAAAGTCTGTTGTTTCTGTGGGTGTTGATTATGTTGGTATAGGATAATAGGGCTGTTGTGGTACTATGGGAGGGATGAAATCCATGTTGTGATGTTGATATAAGGTTATTTTCTAGAAGGTATTGCATTAGTTGTGTATGTACTACACTTTCAAGTATTTTTGATAGGGGTGATAAAATTGCAATTGGCCGGTAGTTGGTGAGCTCAAGGGAGTTTCCACCTTTGTGGAGTGGAATAATATGAGATATTTTTCAGAAGTTAGGTACTTTAGATTCAGATATGGATCTGTTAATGAGGATAGACACAGGGTAAGATATGGCATCAGCTGATAGTTGAAGGAAATCAGTGGGAAGTTTATCAGCAGCCAGTGTGGTAGGTTTCAATTTCCTGAGGAGTTTAGTAATGAGTTGTGTGGGTACTGGGGAGAAGGAGAAGCTGGGGGGAGGTTGTTGTGTAATAGGGGTAGTAGGGGTTGGTGAAGGAGTGGGAATGGTGGTGCTGTTTAGGGTGTTGGATAAGGCTAGGACTGTTTCGGTGAAGAGTTTGTTGAATTGGGTAGGGATGTCCTCAGCGTCAGTTTGTACTATGGGTGTAGGAGTGCTGGTTTTACCTGGGTGCAGTAATCTATTTATTGAGGATCAGAATTTCTGAGGGTTGTGTGTGTATTTGTCTTGCAAGGTTTTATAGTAATTGGTTTTATAGAGTTTTATAAGTTTTTTGGTCTTGTTATGGTTTCTTTTGTTAGCCAAGGGGCATAGTTAGTTTTAACTATGATGGTATGGGCTGGTGCATGACGGTTTAGGGTTTTGAGAAAGGTTTAGTTAAAGTAATCTACTGCCTCATCTAGGGGTAGGTGTTTAAGGGGAGACCAGTCACAGTGTTTTAGTTCATTGTTTAGGTCCTTGGTTTTGAAGTTTTTTTTGTTGTGAACTATTCTGAGGATGAGTTGATTATAGTGTTGGAATTTATTTCTAATAAGGTAGGTTGGTTGGTGGTCACTTAAATGGTCAGGTAGGCAGCCTGCCTGGTTTGTCAAGGTGTGGTCAGACAGAAGTATCCAATCTAAGATGGATTGTTGTTTGCTTTTCTTATCAACTCTTGTGGGGGTATCTATGACTTGGGTAAACCCATGTAGGTTAATGTGGGTAGAATGATTGTACTTGGTACAGCCAGACCAGTCAGTATTAAAATCCCCTAGGAGTATGGTCTCATGAGGATGGGAGATAGTCATTCAGTGTATCTGGTTCTCCATAGTGTCAGTATTGTTTCCTGGGGAGATATAGGCACCTGCTATGACTATGTGTTTGCTAGAGTTTAGTTTTAATTTAGCAAGAATGAGTTCTATGTCATTGACATCTTGGGAGTTGTAGTTAAGCTGTTCTATTGTGAGATTATTTTGAAACAGAATGTCTACACCTTCTCCTTTTTTCCCTTGCCTATCCTTCCGTATAATATTGTAACCAGGGGGTGTTATCTCATTATCATGGTGTTCTGGTCTAAGCCAAGTTTCTGTAAGTATGGCTAAATCTGGTTTGTATAATGCCAGTAGTGCATGGAGGTCCTGAACTTTGTTGAGTATACTTCGTGCATTAATGTTTAAGAGCAAAAGAGAGGAGTTTGGTCTGTTATAAAGAGGATTTGGTTGGGTTAGGTCTGGGTGGAGTGAAGTAATGGGTCCTGGATTGGGGTGTATGTCTCCACAGCAAGAGAGTTTTAGAGTTAGGTATAGGTAGAACTTAAGTCGTTTTTGTAGTATTTTATTTTGTTTCTGGGATAAGTAGGGGTTAATTTTCTTTGTTGGTTTATGATTAACATAGGGGTGAAGTTGAGCTGGGGTAAGGTCAAATGAAGATATAGGGAAGTGTGTTAGCTTTAGTGTATTGGCTGTGGTTTCTGTTTGCCACTGAGTTGGATAGGTGAGATGAAGTTGTGTGTGATAGGATGTATGGATGGATAACCAGAGAAGGACCAAAGTAGTTAATGTATAGAAAGCTTCCTTTAAGTGTAGGAGAGCCATTGTATTAGTTTGTTTCTTCTCCTTTTATGCTACTGTTTGTAGTGGGAGAACAGTACTGAGTGATAGAAGGAGGTGTTGAGTGGGTGGTAGAGGAGCAGTTAATGGCGTTAGTGAAAAGGGTGTGGTGTGGTATGTGTGAGTGAAGACTGAAGGTGTGGTTAACAGACCAAAGTTATTTATATTAACAGTTTCCACTCAAAGTTGTCATACATATATAATAGAAGGAACCCATTTAGACAATATTGGACAGCATCAACCCTGTAATTTATAACCATTCATGTTAGTTCAAGAAAGTACAAAATGCTAGCTGACAAATAACATTAAATCAATATGTCCCTTCAACTTCCAACGAACCTGGTGCCAGCCTCAACTTATAACTAACTCAGGAGAACGTACTGCAATAATATGAGTCAAAAATACACAGTTAAAGAATCATGAAAACAAAAACTAAACAAAGTCTCTGTGGCTATAATCTGTCTGATCTCAATAAACAAATGAACATTATTTTTGAAACTGGTCAAGTAAGGGTGAATTTTTAGGAGAGTATGGAAAAAAGGAAGACTGTGTTCCTTGGAACTCTTATTATTCAAAGCATTTCAAAGAGAGACTACGAAAAAAAAAAACATTTGGTTCAGGACTGAGGTTGAAAAAATTACCTTAAAAAGCAGTCATTGAGTTTATGTAAAGATGTGACGGCTATTGTAAAAGCTATGATGATAGAGATTTATGGACATGTGCATGGGGTTGAGAGGTTGTTTTGAAAATTGAAAATGTTAACATTATGCATATTCCAAGTATCATAAATGTGGAAGGGGACAAAGGTATGGTAAAATATTGGGTTCAGCTAAAGACATGTTTTTGTGTGGAAGGCTGATCATCTGATAAGTCATTGTGAAAAAAGGAAATGTTTTGGGTGTGGAAAGACAGGATGCTATGTAGAAAATTGTGAAGTAAAGTGTTATAAATGTAAGAAAGTAGGACACTTGAGGATGAAATGTAAATGTAAAGTAACAGAAGTAGAGCAAGAGATCGAAACATTAACAGAACAGAATCAAGAGCGAGAGAGGATATAGAAATAGAGAAAAATAGAGTATACAAATAGAATATGAAGAAGCAAGTAATGTGGAGCATAAAGAAGAACTACAGAAAGTCAGAAATTAAAGTTTTAATTTTAATGAAGGAGAGGAGGGATAGTCTGTGTTGAGTGATAATGAAGATATAAAAATGGAATTTAGTTAAACAAAAAAGAAATGATATTGGTAAGAGAGGTCAAGATAGAAAAAAGGAAGACTGTAGAAGGACATAAATAAAAAAGAAAGGAAATGTTAAGTGTAATAAAAATGTAACATTTGGTGTAAAATTCTTGCATTAAATGTTAGTAGTTTAAAGAATGTTATAAGTAGAATAAGCATCCTTGAATGGTGTAAGAAACAGGAAATTGGCATTACCATATTAGAAGATACTAGGTTTTTAACAAAAGAAGATTGACAACAGTTGGAAGTGTGATGGGGAAAATGTAATTTGTAACCTGGGTAAAGAGAGGTGTTCAGAAATAATTATTTTGTATAAGGAGACAGTAAAAATTTTAGATTTTACTTTTGTTGCTGGCCGAACTACGATTCTTGATATAAGATGGGGAGATCTGGTATTTAGAATTATAGTGATTTATGCATTTGTAACCAGAAAAGAGAGGGATGAAATGTTTAAAAATATAATTCAGTATGTAGGAGTAAACATGGATATAATTGTTTTATGAGATTTTAATTGTAATATGAGGCAGAAAAAAAGAAAGCATGTGTTATTAAGGTGATGTTAGATATTCTAAAATAGGAAGCTTATGGAATAGGAGTAGTTGGACTTATAGTAGTGGTATACATAAAACAAAAAATAGACTATTTTGTAATTTCAGCAGGGTTAAAAATTGTACATGAGGAGGTTTTAGAGACAGGTTTTTCAGTTACATGGCTATATGGATTACTTTGGGAAACAATTCTGACTATGTAAAAGTAGGGAATAAAAAGGATTAATGAGGTTAAATAGGATGAAGAAGGGAAGATAGATGATGTAAATTTATGGAAGGACCATATAGAAATGATTTTTTTAATAAAGATTGATCAGAATGGTGGTTGCATTTTAAATAGGAATATAAAACATATTATATGTTGTTGTTTGTGTCTTTCTGCTTTTCCCGGTTAGGGGTCACCACAGCGGAACTCTGGTCCGCTAATGATTGGCAGTAGATTTTTACGTGCTGAGTTGCCGGCCCTGACGCACAACCTTTAACGAAGGTACGCCCATTCACGCATGTCTCCACACAGAAGACACTCTAGCTGAGAATCGAACAGGACAACATCTTACTGTGAAGCAACAACGCTTCAAAGAAGGAAAGAAAGAGTACATTATGATCATTTAAATAAGGAGATATGTGATAACTTAGAAAAGAATGAAGAAAGTTATTTTATTAACTCATTCACTCCAATGGAGCTTAGGAAGTTTGAATTGTACTTCTGATGGGTGGAGCCTAAGCCTGTTGACAGGATCAAATTATGTCCTCATATTTCAAGCAAATCTTCATATCTCTGGAACCGTAGTGGTTATGAAAGAAGTATAAATGGCAAACCACATCATAAACTATTTTTATAGTGGTAGTATTCTTTAGGTTCTAGGTCTTAAACCAAGTTTTATATGTCACAGTAAACACAGTAACTATTATATTTGTAATATTTTGTAAACAACTTACAATATCTCAGCAACCATTGAGATTATACACTTACTGTCAGCAACATTTTATTCATCTAGATGAAAGCTTTCATATGAGGCAAAGTAGTTCTGTCTGTGTTAATTGGTTGTTGAGATATTTAGAAAAATGTGAAAATTATATCTATATAAATTAATATAATAAAAACAGCAGTTAATATCTATTTACCTGCAGCAGACAGAGGTCAAGTATTAATGCAGTTGAATTTGCCATTGTGTAACCTTTAAGATAAAATCTTTTAAAACGTAGATGGCATAGTTTTGGAATTATTGATGCAAATATGAACAAGCAGTCTTTGATGCCTAGAGGTGTCAGTAGGAGTTAACTGGATGCACCTGGAGGCATCACTCAGATGTAATGAGTTAAAGAAGATGAATGCTATGACTTAAATAAAAATAAAATACAGTATTTGTTATATAAACAAAGATACTGTTTACAAGGAAAGGAGGAGGAAATTGCACCATATTTGAGTAAAAGAAAATTATAGTATCATGAGACAGGTGGACAGGTCAGGTATATTACATAGTACACAAGGTAAGATTATGGAAATAGTAGCTTATGTCAAAGAAAGTTTTAGAGGAATGGAAATGGAAAGTAATGTAATGGAAATTAATGGAACAATGGAAATGGAATGGAAAGTAGACTTTTTTTAGATGAAGATAAAGATCTGGAAAAAAATATTAAAATGGAAGAAAAGTAAAATATTTTAGGAAAAGTAAATTTGGAATCTACGGCAGATCCAGATGGAGTAGAGTATATAATGTATAAAATATGACCTTAATTCAAAAAAGATATTTTTAAAAAGTATTAAATAAATGGCTAAGAAAGGGATTTATTTATAAAGAGCTGTGTAGTGGTGTAATTAAATTCATATGGAAAAAAGACAAGTGTGAAATACGGACTTGGAGACCTATAGTTCTTAATAATGCTGATAAGATTTTTATGAAAATTTTGCAAAAAAGAATGGAAAGCAAGTTAAGTGAGATTATAAATAAAAATGCAAAAGTCCAATAATACCAGTTTGTGCTGAATAAATGCTTTTTGAACCAAAAAATAAATCCAACAAGCAGAAGTAAGATGAAGCAACACCAGGCTATCATAAAACCAGCAACAGTTTATTCAGGAAACAGACACAGGCAAAGGCATACACGCTTTTGCAGTATTACAACTGCTTCATCAGATGCATAAAATCTAATTCAATGCCCATTAAATAAAGTGAAAAAATCACGACATCCTAGTAAAACTCTTAGGGATATCATTTAAATATATACAGTGCTAATAGTGAACAAGTATAAAAAAAAGTGAATGTGTATAAAAGGTGGGGTGTTAAAAGGGAGTTTGTTAAAACTCCCTTCTTATTTAAAAAGAAAACGTGCTTTCAACATTGGTTTCAATGGTACTTTATCATTAAGTCCTGACCCTGTATCTGCTCTTAATCTAGTAATCCGTTTGCTTTCTAAGCACTCTGTTTCATTTCTAATACCACCTCCCCTGAGACTTTCCTGTACCATATCTATAACCTGAAACCTAAATACATGCTCTAGGGAAGTGTCTGCTACATGTTTAGCTAATGCATTCCTAACCATAGTATTTCTTATATCTTTCAGATGTTCTCTTACACTTTCTTTCAGTCTTCTTTCCATTTTACCTACATAAAATTTACTGCAGGTTTTGCACACTGCTAGGTAAACCACATGACTGCTGTTACAAGTTGCCAACACTGAAAATTTATAGACCTTGTTCTGGTCTGGGTGAAAAAATTCACCTGCTTGATCTATATAACTGCAAAAACTGCAGTTATAACAAGGTCTAGTTTTATTTTTATTTTTATAAGAATCATTTTGTTGTTTCCTGCTATCGTACCCCGTAAGACACTTGGGGTAACATAGCAGCTGACCTAAACTATGCTGGGACATTTTCCTGTTATAGCTTTCAATTCTGTACTTGTGGTCATGCCACCCCAATGTTTTTTAATAGTGTCAGCTACACCTTTGGAGTCCTTGGAATATGTTACTGGTACCCTGCACCTAATTTCATCTACCTTATTCACACATGCAGGTAGTTCTGAGGAAAAATAAGGCCTTCTTTCATTCCCTATTCTTTGCATTACTTCAGCTAGCTCATGCCCCCTTGCTATAAATCTTTCTTCTAAATCTCTCAGTTCTTTCTTAAAATTTTCCTCACTAGCATTAACTCATGATGTTCTTATAGCTTGCCCCTTCACCACATTATTAAAGGTAAAACATGGGTGCATACTACTTCGATGCAAGTAAGTGTTCTTGTAACAGGGTTTTATATATGTCATAGTATCTATTGCCCCATCTTCTTTACCTTCACTAACACATCCAGAAAACTAACCTCCCGATCTGAACAAGTCATCACAAACTTTAAAAAGCTTGTGCTTGTATTAATATAATTATAAAAATCTGACAATTCCTTAGTAGTGCCTTCCCATATGAAAAACAGGTCATCCACGAATCTTCTGTAGAAAATAACATGTTTGACTAACATACTACTTAATACATGTTCCATCTCCCATACTAGAATGATAAGATTGGAGTAGATATTTACACATGATGTGCCCATAGCTACGCCATCTATCTGCAGGTAGTAATCCTTATCAAAAAGGAAGACATTATTATATAAAATCATCTTAACCAAAGCACATAGTATTTCACCCTTCTCATTCTAGAAACAGTTATGTTCAAGTACATTTTTTTAACCCACTCTATACCTACAGTATTTGGTATTACAGTGAATAAGGACTGTACATCAAGTGTAACCAAATACCATTCACGTTTTTTTAAAAACAGCCTTAGTAAAATCATATAAATCACATAAAATTTGTCTACAGTCTTGCAAGATGTGAGTGCTACAGTTAATAAATGGTCTTAAATTTTTCTCCACAAAAATAGACATTGCTTCAGTACACCACTTTTGTCCCACCACTATGGGCCTCAGCTGTGGACTTGTAGGATTCTTGTGTACTTTTGGGAGTCCCTGTATAACTGGTATTTTAGGATGTTCCATATAGAAATAGTCAAATAATCCTTGATCCAACATTTTATTTGTTAACATATTCTTCAGCTCAGTTTTATCTTTAATATGTCAAACATTCTATCCTTTCTATATAAAACTTAACATTATTTAACATCTCTTTCATCCTATCTTTATACCAATCAGAATCCATTAACACTATGGTCCCTCCTTATGTGCAGGATGAATTACTATACTATCATCTCTCATTAACTTCAACATGGCCTCTCTCTCGTTATAAGACATATTCCTAAAATTACTTTTCTTACTTTCACAGTGTTTGTAAACATCATTAACACATAACTTTTCAAATGCTTCTACAAGAGGGTGTGGTACAGGCATATACATATTTGGTCTTCTAAACTGTGAAAATGTACTACTAGAAGAATCATTATTATCATGAAAATTCAGTTTCAATGTTACATTTCGTGTAAACATTTTCAAGTTAGTAATAACTTCTGTAATATCATCCCCTTTACTTAGTACAAATGTTAAGCCCTTTTACATTCATCTATTCACAAACATTTACTTGACAAATTATGTATTAAGTCATTTTCCAAAACTTTTTTATGCTGGAACAGTCTGTTACCTCTTAGGGCAATTTCCATTTCTATCTGCTCCTGCTTGTAGAACGGCACTTTTTTTCTGCAGTCTGTTGTATAATAGGCAGAGGAAAATTTAATTCTGATGCCTCACTTGATTTTCCTTCACCCTTAAGTCCATTAGCAGATGAATGCACCTCTGCCGTAACAGTTAAAGTTTTCCTTCTTGCTCCTAGTTTTGTACTACTAGGGAGTATATCCTGGTGACTTGTGACATCACTAGAGATTTCCTCATATGCAGAAATTGCTTCAGTAGCTCCTGTTACTGCAGTAACATTACATGCAGAAATCACTTCAGTAGCTCCTGTTGCTGCGGCAACATTAAGTGTGGCCTGTTTTTGTTCTTTTTGATTACTTAATGCTTCCCTGGAACCTTCAGCTCTCGGCCAGGCAAAGACCTGCCTTTCTTTAAAGTAATTGGAGTCTCGAATCAGTTTTTTCTCTCTTCCACCTCTCTTCACCTCTTAACACCTCTCTTCCACCTATCATATAACCTCTTTAATTATTTCCTACAGTCATACCTTACCTCTTAACTAATCTGCCTCCCCACCCATTCTAAATAGGGCCATATAGTGTTATCACACTACATTCAACCACCATGATGTCCCTCACTACTTTCTCTGTGCTCTCACTTCTCCTGTCTGTCCTAATAGTAATCACAACCTTCCAGATACCCAACATACCTCCTACAATAACCTGCACAACCACCACACATAACCCACATTTACCAAGTTACTCAAACATCCACCCTAGCTTACTTACAGTTAATACCTCTGTACTATCCAAAGTAAAAATTCTACCTCTCCTACAGACACCCCCATTATCACACTACCAGCAGCAACTATACAATTTTCAAGAAAAAACTAAGTATAGCTCTCATAATTTGGCAAAGTATTATATCCCAGTGTGGTGATGTACATCTCAGCCCAGGCCCAACCCTCCCCAGCCCTAGCAAACTTAGCAAATCTATCTTGCTGTCAAACATAAATCCCCAAAGCCTTAGAAACAAGATACCTGAACTCCAGGCATGGATTTCAGAAAACAACCCTGATATTATAGCAGCTATCGAAACCTGATTGAAATCATATGTAAAAGACACTGAGTTTCTTCCTCCAGACTACTCATGCTTGAGAGCCGATCGGCTGAACAAGAGAGGAGGAGTAGCAATACTCTTCCCTAGCAAATGTACATTAATTCCCTACTCAAAACCAACAACACCCAACTTCTCACCAGCCGAAGTACTAATCTCTATATTAAAACTTAACCATAATAACATTTGCATAATTGCTCTGTATATTCTTCCAGTAAACAACATACCAGTATCAGAAAACATACTTGCCTGGACTTCACAAAACATAGATAATGAAACCATCATCTTAGGTGATGTAAACATTGATTGGCTAGACATTGCCCACAACACTCCCTCAAAAAACATAAACCTTTACAACTTGTCCCAACTTGTTGAAGACATCACCAAACCCCCAAAAAATATAATTTGGGGCTCCGCAATAGACTGGATATTAGTGTCCCACCCTAACAATATCATCACTGCAGGTATACTACCGAATACCATTAGCGACCAGTACCCAGCATATATCCTACGCAAAACCACCCCAACCCCAGGGCAACACCAATACAAATCAACCAGAAATTTTACTAAGTTCCAACCATCCATATTTAATGAAACCTTAGCTAAAGTAAATTGAGAACCCCTCAAATTCCTGCCACTTAACGAGGCTGTTGAGTTCTTTAACTCATCATTTCTAGACATCCTAAATAGGCAAGCACCCACCCGCCAAAAATTAATAAAGCATAACCATCCAAAATGGCTCTCAAAATCCACCAAGGAAGTCATGTCCACAAGTGATAAAATCTGGAAATCATGGCAGAAAAACAAAGACCTTACACTCTAATACAATACAAACAACTCCGTAACCAGGCAAAAGGTCTAATAACCAATGATAAAAAATTCCACTGCCTCCACCTACAAAGCCAGCATAAAAATAATCCTAAAAAATTCTGGTCCTCCATCAACCATGTATTACATCCAGGTTCTCAAAGCAACCCATCCCCTGACCCACACAAAACCTCTACTGAACTTGCCACCCTCTTCAATTGCTACTTCATTGACACCATAGCTAACCTAACCACCACCAAGACAGCTAATGACCAAACCATCCCAGAAAACAATCCTACACACAACTCTAACCTAATATTCTCCCCCATACCCATTGCCACAATAAAAAAACTTTACTTAAGCTTAAACCCTGTACTCTAGCCCCTGACAGTCTACCCCCACACTTCCTGCAGCTAGCTGCAAACTCTATAGCTTATCCAATCAGCATTCTCATTAACAGATCAATTAAAGAGTCCCTTGTCCCAGACATCTGGAAAAAAGCATTCATTCTCCCCTTACACAAAGGCGGCACCAACACAGACACCACAAACTTTTGACCCATAGCAATTCTCTCACCCTCTCTAAAATACTAGAAAAATGCATCCATGCCCAACTCCTCAACCACCTGCTTGAAAATCAAATTCTGTTACCCACTCAGCATGGTTTCAGACCAGGGCACAGCACTACTACAGCCCTCTTCTCCTTCCTTGATACAGTTAACTGGGCACGGGATTCTGGTAAAATAATCACTTCTCTTTTCTTCGACTTCTCCAAAGCTTTGGATACCATTTCCCACACTATCCTCCTCTTTAAACTATCTACGCTCCACATTTCCTCACCTACAGTACAGTGGTTCAATAGCTATCTCTCCAAAAGGCAGCAATCTACCAAATGGCAACAGTCTTACTCTCCCTTCCTCAGTACTTCCACGGGGGTACCCCAAGGCTCCATACTTGATCCTGTCTTATTTAGCATCTTTATTAACAACTTTCACACCACTCTCCCACAATGCTCAGTAATCCAGTATGCTGATGACTCTACAATAATATGCACTGCAAATTCCAGTTCTGAACTCCAGCAGATCACCCAGAATGCCCTCACCTCTACTGAATCTTGGATGCTTAACAATCATCTTGCCCTAAATCCAAAAAAAACTAAACTAGTAATTTTTACCCCTAAGAAAACCACTCCCCTAGATAAAAAAAACTCTCCAGTATACAAGCCCAAGACAATACCACTATAGAATTTGTCCCACACACTAAATTACTAGGCATTATTATAGATGAAAACCTAAACTTTGACCTACATATAAAGAGTAACATCAAAAAAACGCACCAAAAGCTCGATATGCTGTACAGGTACCAACACTTTCTTAGCCTCTCTACTAGACAAACCCTTGCAACTACATTTTTATTACCCTCTCTCCTTCATGGTACCCCTCTCCTCACTAATATCCAAAATTCTACAAAATCCAAACTTGATATGTGTTACAACAGAATAGCCAAATTTGCCACCAAGGCCAAATTCTCATCCCACTATCGTAACTCACTGAAACAATTAAGCTGGTTGGAACTCCCCCACCATCTTTCATTCACCCAGCTAACTACAGCACACAAAATAATCTACAGACCCACATACTGTCCTGCTCTCTCAACTCTACTTGCCAGATACCAACCAAACAGGCAACTATGATCTGAAAATCATCTTCTTCTAAAAGTAGAAAAGCCCACCTTACCGGCTGATCATCTGCTCTACTCCCTCACCGTCGCCAAACTATGGAACTCGCGTCCTCCTTCTATAAGAAACACGGGCAGCACCACCACCTTCAAACACTGAAAAATCATCTCAACTCTTCCTGGCTATGTACCTGCTCTATAACCTCACCTCTTCCTTCTCCTTATATTATAACTAAATTCCTATGCTTTTTACTACTAGTGACTGATGATACTTTCTCCATATTTATTAATCTGATGATGTTAATCTTCTTTCCATTCGTTACTGATGGGTTCGGTTCTGACCCCTTGGAACTGAGTCAGCCTTTTTACCAAGCTTGCACCAGCCAAAAAAAACTCTCGACCTAAGTCTCTACCCAGAATGCCCTTCTCCCTGTTACCTCAGATGTCGTTTGCCGCATAGCCATAAAGCCGCGTTTCAGCCGAGCTGTCAGCTAAGTGAAACTTTTTTGATATTTGTGTGAAAAATTTTGGATATTTTCATATTTTATTAAGCGATTAGATTTTCTAGTGTCTTTTCTTCTGTCTGACCTTGGTGTTTCCTCTCTACCCATAGTTACCGTTGGTACGCTTTCAAGTACCCTTGTTGGTACGGCTTTCCTCCCTTACCCTTGTGGTATTTCTTCAATACCATAGTTCGTATTGTTTAACCTATTAGCTGTTTTGTGTTTCCTTTCTTTTCTCTATCATACCAGTATGTTGTTATATTTGTGACTTTTTTGAATGGAGTTGACTTTGATTATAGTTGGATTATACAGTTGGCCTGTGGTATTTTTTTCTCTATCAAGACTTCAGATAAGAAGGGTACTTCAGGTTTTAAACATTGTACTTCATGTAAGGGCAAGGTACCCAACAGTGATTTTCATGATGACTGTGTATACTGTTTGGGAGTGTCCCACCTTTTGGTGCAACCTCCATGTGACATTTGTCAGAGTTTCAGTCAACGCACTTTTAATGAGTGCAAAAATAAACTCATTCTGAAAGGGTTACTCAAGTCTCCCTTCTCAGAAGCCATTTCTGTGATGGAGGTCTCAACCCCTACTTCTAAGGACAAAAAGAGATCCCACTCTGTTCTTTCTTCACCATTGGGTGATCAGAGCAAGCCTGGAAAATCAGAGGTCCCAAAGTTATCTTTGGAGCATAAATCAGCCCCCTTGGCTCCATCTTCTTTGGCTCCGACGATCTCAAAACCATCGATACTGGCACCCATTTCAGCACCGCTCCTGCCTCCAGCACCGATCATAGATCTTACTATGCCTATTTCGACTTAGGCACCTGTGGTCACTTCGGCTCATGTCACATCTTCGACTGCATCATTAGTTTCCATTTTGGAACCAACCATTTCAGCTCCGAGGGCCACTTTGGCACTGAGTGTTGTACCTCACTGGATGGTGGTGCTGCGGTAGCGTTGTTGCCTCACAGTAAGACGCTGTCCTGTTCGATTCTCAGCTAAAGCGTCTTATGTGTAGAGACATGCGTGAATGGGCATACCTTTGTTGAAGGTTGTGCGTCAGAGCTGGCAACTCGTCACGTAAAGATCTACTGCCAATCAGTAGCAGACCAGAGTTACACTGTGGCGACCCCAAACCGGGAAAAGCCGAAAGACACAACAACAACTTCCAGTCTCATAACTAGAGACTTCAGAGCTGGCACACCTTGCACCACGGACCAGATACTCCCCCTCCGTAGATCCATTTATGGGCCAGGCATATAGCCCCTTCATCGAACGTCCTGACTCCCCGTCCAGAGTATCCACTAGATCCACCAGGGGCCTTTCTGAACACAATGTGGTGCGTCTTGCAGACCAACTGTTGTTAGCCAGGGGGATTCCCTCACTTTCTAAGACCCATCCACCTGCAGGACTTGGGTTACCTTATCCACTGACTCCATCTTACACTCCTCCTTCGGCCATCTCGGTTCCGAAGCCTTCTGCTCCGACATCTTTATTGGAACCCATCACCTCGGCACCTACAGTGCATCTCACACTGGCTCCAAGTTTGTCCCTTTGGGCTTCGGTCCCGCTGAACCAGTCTTTCCTCAATCTGGGGATTGGGGGACGTGCACGTCAGCCCAGGGTACGAAGCCACCTCTCTTCTTGGTTCCATCCTTGGTGCCAATAGCCGTGGCTGCGCCGATCCTTCTTGAGGCTCCTTCTGTGGGGGTGGGTTCATCGGAGCAGGATGTGATCCTGGTCACGAGGTTGTCTTTCTCGGTTCCGGGCTCCCATCCCTCTTTGAGCGGGCCTGCCTTCCGCATGATGGAGAGTGCTCTTGCTTCTGGCAGCATTCCTTCAATGTCGGAACCTCAGTTTTCACTCCTTGAGCTACAGCTGTCACAGACCACCCTGCCAGGACACCGGGCAGAGAAGCCGCAGGACACCCCTGTTCAGGGTACTCTCTCTTCCGAGTCCTCCTCAGAGACCCCCAATGAGGAGTCCCCTCAAAAGAAGATGTGCAAGAGGAAGCACATGGACTCACCTGAGGAGTCCTTAATGGAAGACACAGATTACGATGATGGGGAAGGGTCCCCACAGTCATCTCCTGATGATGTCTCTGTTGGAGACATCCTGGAAATGTTAAAGCAGAGAGGTGACTGGAAGTCCTCCAACCTTGTGTCTGAGGAGTCTGTGTTCCTGCAGGCTTTTCATGCCTGGCCTTCTATGTCTTGGGTGACCCCGCCTGCCGACAAACTCATCCAGTACGTCGTACAGCGTGCTTGGAAGAACCCTGATTCCATTGAAGCAATCCGTCGGAGACCAGACAAAATTCTTTCCCCTCCCGAGGAGAACCCACATTGGTCCAAAGGGTTACCAATTGATACTAAGATGGTGGCGGCGGCCACGAAAAAGGACTTAGCTGAGGAAAGTCTCGCTGTCCACCCACCCAACAGGGAGTCCTGGGTGGTGGACAGACTTGGGAAGCGTGTTTTTGCATCAGGGACCTTTGCCATATGATCCCTGAATTATTTGACACATTTTACGAGTCTCCAGAGGGACTAGATCTCCGAACTGTCTGGGACGCTCACATGACAGTTGTCTGACAAGGTCAGGGACAAAGTGGCCTCGCAACTTGCAACCCTGGAATCAATATCCCACTCTTCCATGAGGTTGCTGTCACATGCAACCGAAGGGGTGGCTAGAGCAATGGGACTGGGCATTATTATGAGGAGTCATGCCTGAATGCGGATTTGTGACCTCGCAGACCCCTTCATGTCTTCCTTTTTGAATGCTCCCATCGAAGCTTCATCCCTTCTTGGTTCCAAAGTGAAGGTCATGCTAGCCAGGTGCGAGCAACACAGAACGACTCTGTCTGCCATAGTACCATGGTTTTCCAACCCTCAACGTACCTTCTCCAGGAATCAGATGAGTGGAAAGATGTGGCATAAGAAATCTCAGGGTCCCTCCATGCCGCACATAGTCATGATACTCGCAGAGGGGGAAGCAATTCCGGAAGATGCCCCTATAGAGGCAGAGGGGATCCTCGTAATCAGGACTCCAAGGATTCCTTCTCTGGACAGCCTTGTCTGCGCTCCTGAGGAGCAGCCAAATTACTTACCTCTGGAAGCAGTCGGGGGTTGTTTCTCTCTGCAGCAAGCTGCTTGGCAATCCATCACCACCAGTCGTTGGGTGCAGAGCATTATCACCAGAGGTTACACCATTCCCCTTTCTTGTCAGCTAAATTTCCCAAGAAAACTTCCCAATGTTCCACCCTGTCAAAGGGAAGAAGCAGCTTCAGAGATTATAAAGCTGTCTCAAAAAAGAGTCATTCAACCAGTCCCACCAGACCAGCGTGGATCCGGATTTTACTCGAGATTCTTTTTGGTGCCAAAAAAGACAGGGGACTGGTGACCCATTTTGGATATCAGCAGCTTAAATAAGTCTGTCACCCAAACCAAATTCCAGATGGTCACAGTTCAGTCCATTCTACCCTTTTTAAGAGAAGCCAATTGGATGTGCTCTATAGCTTTCCGGGATGCATATTACCACATCAGGATGGGCAAACGCTCCAGGAGTCTGCTTTGCTTCCGGCTAGGAAACAGTCATTATCAATTCTGTGCACTGCCGTTTGGTCTCTCTACAGCCTCCAGAGTGTTCACGAAATGCATGGTAGTGGTAACAGCTCACTTGAGACTAAAAGGATTTTGGGTGTTTCCCTATCGGGATGACTGGCTCCTTACCACTCCCACCGAGCAACTTCTGGTAACAGCAATACATTATACTCTCTCTCTGGCAAAATTGTTGGGAATAACGATACATTGGGAGAAATCAAGCCTTGTCCCTACACAACAAATAGAGTTCATTGGAGCAGTGTTCAATACTCAGTCCTGTCTGGTATCACTCCCAATTCACAGACTATATCAACTAAGGCTTCAACTCCGGGGTGATACTCTCAGAAATAACAGTTTCAGCAAGGGAAGTTCTTCAGGGCCTAGGTTCTGTGGCAGCGTCAATCCGAATAGTGCCTCTACATGCAGATTCTGCAATGGCTCCTTCTGTGTCAGTGGTTCCCAAACTATCACCTCCTGAGTTACCAGATTCGAATAACCAACTAATGCAAACAGGACCTGCTTTTCTGGATGAGGCCAGACGTAGAACGTTGGAATCTTCCATTTCAGTCTCCTCAGCTCACAGCCATTGTAATCAATGATCCTTCCCTGATCAGGTGGGGGGGGGGACATTTCCACGGAAAGACTGTCCAAGGCACATGGTCTACCTCAGAGGCCCACCTGCATATCAGTGTTCTGGAACTGAGAGCTGTGCTATTAGCATTGCAGGCCTTCCATTTGGGCTCTCCCTTCCAGAACAATTGCAATTCAGTCAGACAATATGTTAGTGGTTTGGTATATCAACAAGCAAGGAGGAACCAAGTCCTATCCCCAATGTCAAGTAGCCATGAGAATTTGGTAGTGGGCGATAGCTTCCAACAGCTTTCTAATAGCAAAGCATATCCCAGGGAGCTCCAACTTGATTGCAGACAAGCTGAGCAGATGCATCCTCATGCCTCATGAGTGGTCCCTCAACCCCAAGGTGGTGTCAGCAATCTTCAGCCACTGGGGCCAGCCCTGCTGCGATCTTTTCACCTCCCAATTAAACACCAAGTGCAGCAGCTATTTTACCCTACTTCCCCCAGAAGGGGAGTCACAGAGGGGTGCTCTGATCCACGACTGGCCCACGGAACTTCTTTACGTTTATCCTCTCATCTCTCTGATCCCACAATTTCTAAAGAAAGCTCTTTGGTTGAGATGCAAGGTGATCCTCATAGCCCCATCCTGGCCTCGACAAGTTTGATTCCCCTTCCTTTGGTCTCACCCAGTGTATATATCCTGTGGATTCCAGACCCTCTACCAAATCTGATTACTCACCCCTAAGGGTTGAGTCACCCAAATCTGTCCAGTCTCAAGCTGACAGCTTGGTTTCTTCACTTCCACTAGTAGCCAGGCAAGCTAATCTCTCCTTGCCTGTTTGAGACATCATTCTGGCCTCTCATAAACCATCCACCAGAAGACTATACCAGGATAAATGGAAAGATTCTCCATCTGGTCCAAGGATAACATGCTAGACCTGTATTTGGCTCCATTTACTGCAGTGCTTCAATACTTGGCTAGGTTTTTTGATAATGGAGCCTCTGCCTCTACTGTATGAGAACATCTAGTGGCAATTTCTAATTTCCACAATGGTATATATGGCGCCCCACTTATCTCTTTATGCATTTGCAAGACTTTCCTCAAGGGGACTTCTTATATCAGGCCTCCTGTCAGACAGCCCGTGGAACCATGGAACCTCATGCTAGCCCTTCAGTCTTTGACTCAGAAACCTTTTGAACCTGGTGCAAAGTGTGACCTAAAGTTTTTGTCTTGGAAATCCTTGTTCTTGGTAGCCATCCCGTCTGCCAGAAGAGTCTCGGAGCTGCAGGCATTGAGTATCAAGAGACCCTATCTGGTCTTTCTCCCCAAAGTTGTTTCTGAATTCTCCATAAACCAGACCATTGCCCTTCCAGTGTTCTTTCTGAATTTTGCCAATAGAGGAGAGTACTGCCTTCACTCTTTAGATGTACATAGACAATTGAGATTTTATCTAGACAGGACCAAACCTATCTGTAAATCTGAACAGCTTTTCATGTCCTGTTCTGGGCCCAGAATGGGAAAGGCAGTTTCCAAGGTTACTTTATCAAAATGGCTAAGGGAGTGCATACGTTTCATCTATTCCCTCAGTAATGAACCTATGCCAAAAGTTAAAGCTCACTCCACTAGATCTATGGCAACATCTGTAGCTTTCCATTCCAGAGTTTCCATGGATGACATCTGTGCAGCAGCTACTTGGGCTAAGCCTCATACCTTTATCAATCATTACAAATTGGACTTGGTCTCCAGAGGTAGAGCTGCCTTTGGCTCAGTGGTACTCAGGAATGTTCTTCCATAAGGGCCACCCTTGGACTAGCTTGGGATTCTGTTCCATCAGTGATGAATGGAAAGAAGATTAACAACATCAGATAAAGAAGATGTAATGTGATCCTATCTCGCCGACATTCTCTACAGATGGGTTCGGAGCCGATCCTCGGCTCCGACTCGGCACGCTATTCAGTAGCACGAAGTCTCTTATTGGCTGAGTTACCTCATATCCCAAGATGCACCACTACTGCTTCCCCAGATCTCGTTTGCCGCTTCTACAGCATAGACGTGGTCTCGGACTTGGCTGAGCTAAGTGCCTCTTAGTGGTTATTTTTCTGTCAGAATTTTCGCTAAACTTACCCAAAAGCTGTTTTAACAGCTACTTATTGTTGTGTGACTGAGTATTTTTGATTTTTTGTGGTGAAATTGTATTTTCTTCGAGGATCCCGTTTAAGTTAGAGGGGCCTTGTGCCCACGCGCATTAGTTAGAGCTGTTTAACAGCTACTCTTTGTAGAATTGTGTAGTTTAAAATTTTTTCTGTGGTAAATTGTATTTTTTACTTGTTGGTAAGTGATCCCGTTTAACTTAGAGGGACCTTGCCTTAGTCTACGTATTATTTTTCTTTTAGAAGTCAGTGTTGAAGTAGATAGCCATGTCGAAGGAACATAGGCCATCAGGATTTAAAAAATGTTCGAAGTGCAACTATAAAATGTCCATTACGGACGATCATTCCTTATGTGTATACTGTTTGGGGCCGAAGCACCTTCAGGAATCCTGTAGCGTTTGCCACGCTTTTTCCTCTCGCGTGCTCCAAGAGAGTAAAAATAAGTTGATTTTGAAAGGGCTTATTACCCCTTCCTTTGAGGAAGCCCTATCTTCTTCTTCTTCCCCGTCGAGGAAGAAAAAATCTTTGGCTCTGACCAGCCCGTCGGATCCGACAGCAAAAAAATCAAGGCAGGCTTCTCCGTCGGCTCCACGGACTTCTGAGCCAAGGGCGGAATGGTCTGCCTCGATGTCTGCAGCCTCGACTCCTCTGGCTTCGGAGCCGAGACCTCGGGCATCAAGAGGCGAGTCATCTCCATCGGCTCCACTGCCTTCGGAGCCGATGAAGGTTGCCCGCTCAGACTATTCCCCTTAGGTGCCGAAGTCCACATCGGCTCCGAGGGAAATTGCTGTGGTGCTAGAATCTCCCTCGGCGCCGATACTTCTCGAAACCATTCGGAGCCGGTCCCCCAGTCTTTCGGAACCGGCGGAGAAGTCGACTCGGACCCGGTCGGTCTCTTCTCGATCGTCGAGGATGTCCGATTCAGATGTAGACAGGGTGTTTCAAAGGCTTTTTCAGTCTCCGGTCTTTCAAAAGTTGGTCTCGGCTCCAGCCCAGTTGGCTCCGGAGCCGGTTTCCCACCCTGCCTTCTCGGTTCCTCCTCCAACAGCTTCGGCGCCGTTGGAGTCGGTGTTGGTGGAGCCGGTGGAGGTTGTCGGGTCGGTTTCGACCCTAACTCCAACCCCACCCTTCGGGTCGGTGTTCGGTACGTGGACCTCCTCTGTCGGCCCCGGGGGGGGACGCTTCGGGACCGATCCTTTTGGTTCTGAGCCTCCCTCTTGGCGCGTCGGCGGCGGGAGTTCGGACTGCTGTTGTGGCCTTGGGGGTTGAACCTTCCCAGGACTCTGGGGGTCCCGCCTTCAAGGCCATGAGGAGTGCCTTGGCCAAGTCCTCTCTGGCCACTTCTACCATCTCACCACCACCTTCCCTGGGCACGGAGACTGGTTCCTTTGCAATCCCCCTGTCTCATGACAGCGGACCCCTGGGGCCTGAGGTTACCCCCATTGGGGGTTCCCTTCTTCCTGGAGGTCCCTCCGAAACATCTTCGGAGGAACCCCCGAGGAAGAGACAGTGCAAGAGGAAGCACGTCGACTCCCCTGACGAGTCACTCACCTCGGATACCGACCTCAATGATGTGGAAGGGTCCCCCAAGTCGTCCTCGGATGATGTATCCTTTGCGGACATCTTGGAAATCCTTAAGCAACGAGGAGACTGGCAGTCCAAACCCCCTTCTGCTGAGGAGTCGGTGTTCCTCAAGGCCTTTGGGGCTCAGCCCTCCACCTCCTGGGTGTCTCCGCCCTTCGATGAGCTCCTGGATTTGATCTCTCGAAGGGCGTGGGAACACCCGGACTCTGTTGAACCGGTGCCAGCTCGCCCCAATAAATTCCTGTCTGCACCCCCGGATAAGGATTTTCTTTCCAAAGGAGTGGCTGTAGATGCCTTGGTGGTGGCATCTGCCACCCAACAAGATGTGGCAGAGGCTTCAACGTCCGTCCATCCTCCTAATAAGGAGTCTAGGAGCATGGATCAATACGGGAAGCGCACCCTTGCTTCAGCAACCTTTACATTAAGGTCTCTGAACTACTTGATGCATTTTACGAGACTGCAGAGGGATCTGGTCAAGGAACTTTTGGATACCCTCTCTGGTAACTTACCTGAGCAGTTAGCCCCAACGGTTAACTCCCAGTTGGCTACCCTGTCCTCCCTATCCAACTCGTCCATGAGGCTCATTTCGTATGCAGCCGAAGGAGCGAGCAGAGCGGCGGGCACAGGTGTTGCTCAACGGAGACAAGCCTGGCTACGCCTGTGTCACTTTGCGGAGGCCTTTAAGTCTTCCTTTGCCGATGCCCCCTTCGATGGGTCCTCCCTTTTTGGACCCAAGGTAAAGGACACTTTGACGCGCTGCAGCAGGAGGGTAAGACTTTAACTGCGGCAGGGGCCTGGTTTTCCACTCCCTTCAGACCTTATCCCAAGGCTCGTAGAGGAGGGAAAATGGGGTTCCGTAAGTCTCAAAAGCCTTACTCATCGCAGCAGAGCGATTCCCATTCTAGAGGCAGAGGAAGGGGAAATTTTTCAGGGAGACGCCGTCCCAGAGGCGGCGGAGGCCCCCGCAACACTGGAGACCGCGAGTCCTTTCGTGGCTCCTCCTCCTTCCAGCATCCCTGAAGGAGTGCCCGACTGTGCAGCTCCGGAGCCAGTCGGGGGTCATTTTTCGCGGCACCTAAAGGCCTGGGAAAGTATCACTCAGGACCAGTGGGTGCTCCGAATCATCGCCGGAGGTTACACCATTCCCTTCTCTCAACCCCCCCCCACCATCCCAAAGAATCTCGGACCCGCCACCCAGTCAACGGGATCTGGCAGCCATCGAAATTTCAAAGTTGCTTCAAAAAGGAGTCATCCAACCTGTCCCCGCAGATCAGGCCGGATCAGGGACTTTTTGGTACCAAAAAAGACCGGGGACTTGAGGCCCATTTTGGATCTCAGCAGGTTAAACCGATCGGTGAAAAAGTCCAAATTCTGGATGGTCACCTTACAAACCATTCTCCCGCTTCTGGAGAAGGGTGTTAGAATGTGCTCCATAGATCTCAAAGACGCCTATTATCACATTCTGATAGATCAGGTGTCGAGGAGACACTTGCGCTTCAGCCTAGGGGACAGTCATTTCCAGTTCCGTGCACTGCCCTTTGGTCTCACCACAGCCCCCAGGGTGTTCACCAAATGTTTGGCAGTGGTGACTGCTCACCTGAGAAGTCTAGGATTCCAGGTGTTTCCATACCTAGACGACTGGCTCCTAACTGCCACTACTCTTAAAAACTCTAGCAGTCACTATCTCCCTAGGCAACCCCTTAGGAATCACCTTCAATTGGACAAAATCCGTATTGCTGCCATCACAGCGTATTCTGTTTATTGGTGCAGAAATAGACTCAAGGCAGATGCGAGTCTATCTTTCTGCGGAAAGGATAGCAACATTGCAGTCTCAGGTTCGGGCATTACTCCTCAGACGTCGCGCTCCAGCGAGAATGGTCCTGCAGCTGTTAGGTTCCATGTCAGCCACCATTCTTCTCATCCCCTTGGCAAGGTTGCATATGAGGATGCTCCAGTGGCTCCTCTCAGTCCAGTGGTCTTATCAAGACCTCCCCCTCAGTCACCACATATTGATCACAGAGACATGCAAACAGGATCTTCGTTGGTGGCTTCTTTCCTCCAACCTGGATCAGGGGCGACCCTTCGTTCCCCCATCCCCCTCGGCCACGTTGACTACGGACGCCTCCCAGACAGGGTGGGGGGGACATTATCTGGACAGGTCGGTCCAAGGCACGTGGCACTCCGACGAGAATCTTCTCCACATCAATATCCTGGAAATGAGGGCGGTGCTTTTAACGTTGCAAGCACTGCATGATCACCTCCCCCGGGGGACAATTGCCATTCAGTCCGACAACATGTCGGTAGTCTGGTACTTGAACAAGCAAGGAGGAACCAGGTCTTACCCCCTTTGCAGAGAGGCCATGAAGGTATGAGATTGGGCGATTGCTACCAAATGCTTTCTAGTGGCAACACACATTCCGGGGACATCCAATGTGATAGCCGACAGACTGAGCAGGACTATTCTCTCCCCTCACGAATGGTCCTTGAATCACAAAGTGGTAACACAGATTTTCAAGAGATGGGGAGTTCCATGTTGCGATCTTTTCGCAACTCCCCTCAATGCAAAATGCCAGCAGTTCTTCTCTCTCATTCCAGTCCCAGGGGAGATGCCCAAGGATGCTCTGGTCCAACCTTGGCCCTCCGGTCTGCTATACGCTTTTCCACCGGTTCCCCTTCTCCCCAAGATGATTCAGAAGGCGATTCGCTTGGGAAGCAAAGTGATTCTAATCGCCCCATACTGGCCTCGTCAAGTTTGGTTCCCCTTTCTTCGCAAGTATGCATTGGACGGTCCCTGGTTCCTGGACCAAGTTCCGGACCTCCTGACGCATCAGTCAGGACAGCTCCATCAGTCCCTACATTCATTGAAGCTAGCAGCTTGGCTACTCCTCTTCCGACCATAGTTAGGAGCCATTCTTTCGACCCTGAAGTCTTGCATATTTTGTCCTCGGCCCACAAGACTTCTACTAAAAAGATGTATAGCAGTAAATGGAAGAGGTTTGCTATTTGGGCCCAACTCCGAGGATTAGACCCTATGACAGCTTCGGTGTCAGAGGTTCTGAAGTTTTTAACTTCCCTGTTCAACCAGGGTTGTTCGGTGTCTACCATCAAAGTTCAATTGGCAGCTATTTCCAATTTTCACGAGAACGTAGAACCACCTTTAATGAGCAATAAGTTGTGCAAAGCTTTTATTAAAGGAGCTTGGCTTCTACGGCCCCCTATATCTCATCCCGCACCACCGTGGGACCTTAACGTAGTGTTAGGCGCATTAACCGCACCTCCCTTTGAGCCGGCAGCAACCTGTGACTTGAAATTTCTTTCTTGGAAGACTGCCCTTCTAGTTGCTATCACATCAGCCAGGCGAGTTTCAGAACTTCAAGCCTTATGTGTCAAACCACCATACCTGGTATTTCACAAGGATAGAGTATCTCTTAGACCAAACCCATCCTTTATACCAAAGGTTTGTTCTAACTTTTGTTTGCAACAATCACTAGAATTACCATTTTTTTTCCCTAAGTATACAAACAGAGCTGAGTATACCTTTCACAGCCTAGATTTGCACAGACAATTACGTTTCTATTTGGATAGGACACACCAAGCACGAAAATCAGATCAACTGTTTGTGTCTTTATTGGGCAAAGCCATCACGAAAGTCACTATTGCCGAGTGGATCAGAGACTGTATCAGTCATATTTATCGCATTTCAAATAAAGAGCTTACAATTCCAGTGAAAGCTCATTCTACCAGGGCTATGGCCACTTCGGCAGCCTTTCATTCCAAGCTCTCTATTAATGACATCTGTGCGGCTGCCATGTGGTCTTCTCTACACACCTTTATTTCTCACTACAAATTGGATGTGGCATCTAGGGGTCGAGCTTCCTTCGGTTCCACGGTTCTCCGGACCGTTTTCCAATGAGCCACCCAGGAATTAGGTGCTAGGGACTCTGTCCCATCTGTAGAGAATGTAGGCGAGATAGGATCACATTACATCTTTTAGTTATGTACTTACCATAACTTTAGATGTATGGGATCCATCTCGCCTACATTCCTAATAACCCACCCTCCTTCCCCCTACCTTGGAGGCCAGAAGAGTCCGGACGGTCCGAATACAACTGTTTTCCTCTCTTGAAAACACCTGGCAATCTTATAACAACAGTCTATGTGTGTGTGCATGTGTGCGGACAAACAAGACCTGGGGAAGCAGTAGTGGTGCATCTTGGGATATGAGGTAACTCAGCCAATAAGAGACTTCGTGCTATTGAATAGCGTGCCAAGTCGGAGCCGAGGATCGGCTCCGAACCCATCTGTAGAGAATGTAGGCGAGATGGATCCCATACATCTAAAGTTATGGTAAGTACATAACTAAAAGTTATGTCTTACCAGAACATTCCATCTGTGTTGTTCATCTTCTTTCATTCATCAATTCCCACCCTCCTTCCTCCCCCAAAGGCTCCTGGGGGATGCTTTGGGTCTAAGTGGTGCCCTAGGGTAGTTGTGCAGAAGTGGCCTCGGCGTTACTTCCTTTTCTCTAGCAAACTCGAGCTGAGGTAACAGGGAGAAGGGAATTCTATGTCGAGACTTAGCTCGAGAGTTTTTTGGCTGGCACAAGCTTGGTAGAAAGGCTGACTCAATTCCAAGGGCTCGGAACCAAACCCATTAGTGATGAATGCAAGAAGATGAACAACACAGATGGAACGTTATGGTAAGACAGAACTTTCTTTTTTTTCTTTCATCACTTGTTGATACTGGCACAGTAATGCTGATTAATTTATCTCCATTTTTACCCCTCTGAATTAATCTGGCAACCAACTAAATTCCTGCTTTTATGTATATATTCTGTATATGTTACTGTAATCAAACCAACTAAATTCCTGACTTGTGTATATATACTGTATATATTACTGTAACCACTATGCATAACACTGTTTCTTTTTCTACACCAATTAATGTTTAATTTTTTTTCTGCATCTATGTTCTTGTCAGAGCTTTTCTCCCCGGGCCTCCACCGAAAATGTGCTCTTTTAGGCCCAGTGGACTTTCCCAGTAAACAAATGCAATAAATAAACAAAATAAATTTTCACTTTCACATGTAACAGTTTTTGCTCATAGAAGTTCAAAGTATTAAATACATCTTGAAACATTCTGTCAACCATGTCCCCCTAGAAGCTATCATATAATGCATGGACTCATCTTTCTATTTTACTACACAAGTCTTTTTCTTCTTTAACTGCAAAGTCTATTAATAACCTCATATAGTTGTAACTAAGGTCCAAATTAACTTTCTGCCATTGACTCAACAGTTCTGGTTGTATATAACCATGTGCTGGCATTGTCAGCACTCACAGCCCTCTGGGTACAATCTCAAGGTCCAGACAGATCTCTAAATGGAACCTTTGATCTTGCACCCTTTTTAGTTTATACATTAAGTTCTCTACTTTAGACATACTGCTACGAAGTGCTAAGACATCAACATCATTTTCGCAAACTGTTTGTTCCAAGGACATACCTTTAAGGGGGTTTACAGTCTTTTGCAAAATCATTCTTTACTTCTCTTTAGAGCACTGGTCAGACATCTTCTCACCTCTAGGTACATAATCCAGTTCAATTGTAGTCAAACTTCCTTCAGCCATGGCTCCAGCACACCAGTACAAACAAAAAAAATGTAAAAGTCCAATAATACCAGTGTGTGCTGAATAAATGCTTCTCATACCAAAAAATAAATCCAACAAGCAGAAGTAAGATGAAGCAGCACCAGGCCATCATAAAACCAGCAACAGTTTATTCAGGAAACAGACACAGGCAAAGGCATATACGCTTTTGCAGTATTACAACTGCTTCATCAGATGCATAAAATCTAATTCAGTGCCCATTAAATAAAGTGAAAAAATCACATGACATCCTAGTAAAACTCTTAGAGATATCATTTAAATATATACAGTGCTAATAGTAAACAAGTATAAAAAAGTGAATGTGTATAAAAGGTGGGGGGTTTAAAGGGGAGTTTGTTAAAACTTCCTTCTTATTTAAAAAGAGGATGTGCCTTCAACATTAGTTTCAATGGTAGTTTATCATTAAGTCCTCACCCTGTATCTGCTCTTAATCTAATAATCCATTTGCTTTCTAAGCACTCTGTTTCATTTCTAATATCACCTCCCCTGAGACTTTCATGTACCATATTTATAACCTGAAACATAAATACATCCTCTGGGGAGGTGTCTGCTATATGTTTAGCTAATGCATTCCTAAAAATAGTATTTCTTATATCATTCACATGTTGCAGACTCGGATGGTGATATTGGAACTTAGACATAGTGATAAAGTACCATTGAAACCAGTGTTGAAAGCACATCCTCTTTTTGAATAAGAAGGGAGTTTTAACAAACTCACTTTTAACCCCCCACCTTTTATACACATTCCCTTTTTTATACATGTTTACTGTTAGTACAGTATATATTTAAATGTTATCTCTTTAATAGTTTTACTAGGATGTCTTGTGATTTTTTTTTTCACTTTATTTAATGGGCATTGAATTAGATAGATTTTATACATCTGATGAAGCAGTTGTAATACTGCGAAAGCACTTATACCTTTGCCTGTGCCTGTTTCCTGAATAAACTGTTGCTGCTTCATCTTACTTCTGCTTGTTGGATTTATGAATACAAATATTTATGGTATAAAAGGTAATAAAGTACAGGATTTATTGTTAGTGATTAGAGAATTAATGGATGATATTTTATATAAGAAGGTTCAAGCAAAACTAATGGTGGATAATTTAAGTAAAGCCTTTGATTTAATTCAACATAATGCTCTATGGAGAATATTTGAAAAATATTTATTTATTTATTTTATTTTACATTTGTTGACCGGGAAAATCCGACTGGATACATGTCCATTTTCAGCGGAGGCCCGGGGAGAAAAGCTCCACATTTAACAGTTGGTACATTGTTACATAGATAAAACTGATATTAAATTAAACAACAATAATAGAATTATAAAAAAAGAGAAGCCAGTGATACAATCATTAATAGTTACATTCATAAGTACATGATAAAACAAGGGTAATTGGACACAGAACAGATATGTGATTTGAAGAAAACACTTAGTCATGTATAAAAGATAATACCAGTCAAGGTGGTTCAGAGGGAAGAGAAATACAAGGGGAAAAAGAGGAAAAGAAAGAAGCTGACATGGTAAATTCCATGGGAATTCCTTTAAGAGTAGAGAGGTGAGAGATGTGAGTTAACTGAAGGCAATTAGTCAGGGTGTGAGCATTGGCATAACCAGTGGGACTTAAAATATTGGAATAGACTTTTTTTAAAGTATGATAGAGAGGTATTGGTGGTAATATAATGTAAGTAAGTAACAAGATAATACTATTTGCATTACAGTGTACAGGGTAAATATAGTTAAGATACTAAAAAATGGTTGGCTTACTAAGGAAATTGTGCTTGAAAAGGGTATAAGGCAGGGTTGCACTTTTGAGTAGTATTGTTTTTGTGTTAGTAGTGAATGTGATCTCAGTACATGTGAATAGAGAGAGATGAGAGATATGGTATATATAACTAATGACGGTATAAATATTCCAGTTATGCTATTATGCTAATGCTATTATAGCAATAACCCATGCCAGGGTGTGGGTAATGCTAAATTTACCCACGGTTGGCGTGGTTTGGTCCCAGGGCCAAGCCCGAGGACCAAACAAAGCCAACCGTGGGTAAATTTAGCATTACCCACACCCAGAAGTGGGTTATTGCTATTATACCATGACATTATTTAAGAAAAGAAACTGTTACTTTTCTTAAATAATGGCATAGTATAATGCCTGTTTACTGCCCTTCCGCAGATGTCTGGCATCCGGCAGTTCTGATGTACTGCGCCTGTGCAGTACATCAGAGTTGTGGGCAAAGCAACGGAGAAAGCAAGATCTCCGTTGCTTTTAGTGTCTCGCTATGTTAAATGAGTTTAACATAGCGAGACAGTTTTAAATAGGCAACGGACATCTCCGTTGCTTATTTTAACTGTCTCGCTATGTTAAACTCATTTAACATAGCGAGACACTCAAAAAGCAATGGAGATCTTGCTTTCTCCGTTGCTTTTAACATTCTCGCTATGTTAAATGGGTTTAACATAGCGAGACAGTTTAAAATAAGCAACGGAGATCTCCGTTGCTTATTTAAAGTTGTCTCGCATGTTAAACCCATTTAACATAGCGAGACAGTGTTTTAAAACGAGTTATACTAATGGAAAAAAGTCCGGGCGACCGGACCTTTTCCATTAGTATAACTCGATTTACAACGGGCACGCTGGCCAATCAGCGTGCACGTTTTGGGGGGGTCATGGTATAATATTATTATTATTACAGGTAAACAGAAAGGAATGATTTATGTGATAAATTATTTACAGGAATTTATACAAGAAATAGTTTTTTTTCTATAAATAAAGATAAAAGTCAGGGTTTAGGTTATGAAGGTATGTTAGGCAGTATTAATTTTAATATGATAGAGATAAATATATTTGGATCAACTTTTAGGAAATGAGAAAATATGAAAGATAAATGGGAGGAAAAGGTATAGGTAATTGAAAAAAAATGTGTATGTTTTGGAAGACCTTTGTATTATCCTTTAAGAAAAATTATATTTGATTAATTCAATTTTATTTAGCAATTGTATTTACTATCCCACTGACACTTGAAAAGGTACTTTATAGTATTATATTTATGTTCATTTGGGATCAAGATTAAATGTAGTAGAGGAATTTTATATGTAAAAAAGAAGATGGTTTGGGGTTGATAAATCCTGTAGTGTATGCAGCTTCTTTATACTTGTTTAAAGTATTAAAAAGTTTGAAGGGTAATGATAAAAAGTTTGAAGTATAATGATAATTCTTTATAGGTGAGAATTTTAAAAACTAAATATAGTACTGAATGGATGGGTTTTTTTTTTGAGTTTTAAGAGAAGGAGATTATATGACAATGAGGAAATGAATAATTATCAAGATAAAATTTTGCTTTGGAAAATAAAAATGAATGAAACTGAAGATGAGAAAAAGTTATGGTATGATAATATCATGGAAAAGTTTTTTTTTTTTTTTTTTTTTTTTTTACATATTTTTACATTTATCCTTTGAAAGATGTGTGCAAAAAAGGCCTGCAATTAAGGCAAGAATGAAAAGATATAAAAGTATGTGAGGATGACAACATTTTTTATGGAGGTTAATGATACAGAAATTACCAGTGAATGCACATATGTCTTGCAAAAACAAGAATAATAGAAACTGTGTATATTGTAATCAGTTTGACACCAGTGGACATGTTTTTGTAGGTTGTAAAAGAGTTAAATCATTATGGAAAAATGTGATTTGAAATATTTAGAAAGTCATACTGATGTAAATAGTTTTAAAATTGATATGATTGAGTATGGATATTATGGGAACAAGCAGAAAAGTTATGCTAACAGAACTGGTAAAAATGTTTTCTATAATTTATATAATATGGAATCAGAGTGAAGGAACGTATGTTCAATGAAAAGTGGGATCTAGCAAAAATATTTAACAAATTAAGTGTAGTAGGGGGTCCAATAATGTTAACGGAATAATTTTTGTAGAAAAAGGAAATGTGATATTTCAAGTATGCATTTATAAAAACTGTTAAATTTTGTGGTTAATATATATATATATATATATATATATATATATATATATATATATATATATATATATATTGTAAATAAGTATTGTTTAAATAAAGAGCCCCTACTCTATTTGGAAATGTGTACATTATGTATGCATACTTCCATTTCTGGGGTGGAGGTGGCCAGGAGAAGCAGTTGGTGATGGTGCTCGATGGAGATAGGGTTTGTTTTGCTGGAGAGCTAGTCATGTTGAAATGAGAGGAGGACTTGTCATTCAGACAAGAAAAAGAAGTGTTTTGTATGGATGTGGCTTCTACAAATAGTTATCATCTAGTTGATTGTAAAAGTGCTACAAAAAAAGAAATAGAGGTGACAGAGCTTAGTGAACAGGGGACTGTCAAACACACAATTGTTTGATTTAATGGAGAAGGGAGAGCCTGGTGGAGGATCCAACGTTTTGTGGTTAGAAGCTGTGGATAGAGTAAGTGGAGAAGAACATGTTGAAAGGAGTAGAAGGGAGGGTTTGGAGGCAGTGTAGTAGACACCAATAAAAAAATATTGTATGCAAATGTGTATGACAGAGAAAAGGAAAAAAAGTACTGTAATAACTGTTAAAAAGAGAAGGATTATGCTTTGAATTGGAAGTAAAAAAAAATGGATGCCATTGACATATATATATATGTGTGTGTAGTTGGGATTATACAGTAATGGCTCATTGTCATTTAAAAACAAGCATGCTGATTGGACAGTCCAACCAGCGTGCCAGTTGTAAATCAAGCATATACCACTTCAGAAAAAGTCCAGCCGCTGAAGAATCATTATGTGGTCAGACTTTCTGTCAGCATAGCCTTAGAGGACAGAATAAAATACATGAAAATCAGGTACATTCTGCAAAACTAAATAGAAATTTACCTAATTTTCCTTGTATTTCTGCTCTGTCCCTTCTAAAATCTTGGCAGATTCTAGTACCCTTTTAGATACAAAAAACCGGAACACAAACAGTGAACTGTTTGATAAGATTCTTTAATTCTGGTACCTCGGCCTTCGCCTTCTCCTGGAATACATTTTAAAACATCAAACAACACCCCTTTTATATCACATCCAATTAAGTGATTAATACACCCTATTTAAACAATTTATCAGTTGACTCAACCATAGTGCTTCACTGTGAAATTACTAACTTCATTCATATGAATAATTTCAGACTTCATTGAACATAATGTCGATTACATTGCATGAAAATATTTAAATGTAAACATTTAAAATTTATTTTGTTCTGCTAATATAATATTAACTATTTTTAATAAATAACAACATTTCTGAATATTATGACACCTACTATGAATACATATTGCATATAAACATTATGAATTTGTATACCAAATAAATAATCTAAAAAAGTTTTTTGAAAATATTCATTCTAGATTTCCATATTCATGCCATTTGGAAACAACGTTTTATAATTAAGAATGAACCTGGATTCCATTTCTAATAATTTGTCACGAAAACCTACATGAAAATCAGGTACATTCTGCAAAACTAAATAGAAATTTACCTAATTTTCCTTGTATTTCTGCTCTGTCCCTTCTAAAATCTTGGCAGATTCTAGTACCCCTCAACTGTTCAGACTTCATCAGAATGTCCAGATTTTTGACTCATTGTTTTGGTCTTTTCTTAACCAAAAAAAATATTTTTTTTGGGCAAGGGACTGGGGATTGAAGTGATTAAATAATGACAAAAAATTCAGGTTTAAGCTTCATATCCTTTTGAAAATGCATGCTAACACAAAACTTTTTCCAGGAACTTTCTAAGTTTCTAAGGGTAATATAAGTTTTTATATTTAAAATCTGTCCCTAGTTTTGGACCTTTGTACCCCCATTATGTTGAGCTTTGTCCATATTACTTGCATTTTGGTTAAAGGGAATAAACAGCAATAGAGTTCCTCTTTTCTTCATTGCTTCTACTACATTGTACTGATATGTGCAAGCATGAAAATAAAGTCCCATAGGTATGTGTAGTACCTCACCAAACAAGGAAGAATGCAGAGGAACACTACAGTGCCATTATAGAAAGACTTTATTTAACAAAGGTAAGCAGGCTGTAGTTTAATCCTGTAATAACCACACCCAGTCATGGGTTATTGCTAAATAATTTGATTGTACCATTAGGCTTCAATGCAAAAGGCATTTGGCCATTGATTCACTTGGGAAAAATAGCAATTTTGTGATGTTACATTTGAGACTGAATCATTGATAGACACATTTTTATTTTGTATATCCCCTTGCAGTATACTGGAAAAGAAAGGTTTTGACCAGTTCTGAACTGATGATACAAATGAAAGTGATTTAAAAATAAGTTTTCTGCAATTTTGTCATCCTGTGAAAAAATATTAGTAAAGGTGATAGAGGTTTGTGGAATTTGAGTGGGCACTAATATTTTATTTATTTATTTATTTATTTTGGAAATGAAAGGAAAACATGCAAATATTTGCCTAGTGTGATTCATGTTGCTGGTAATAAAGGTATAGTTAGATACATGAGGCAACCTAAAGCATGAAGCATGATATTTTTGGTGGGACTTAATTTAATTAATGAATGCATGAAAGTAAGTTGTAATCAGTGTGGGGAGACAGGACATATGATCAATAAATGCAAGTAAGAACGATGGACATGTAATAAGGAAGGGCATTTCCTTTGGTGAAGAAAACTCGAAAAATGTTTATATTGAGGGTGATAAGGAAAATGATGTGAATGGAGATGAAAGGGGAAGAATAAAGAGGTTGTAGTTATGGAGGAAGAAGGATTAGAAGAACATAATGTGATTTTTTTAATGATGAGTTTCACATGGTAGAACTTGAGGAAGTGGAAAATATAGAGGAAGAAGGTGGAAGTGATGAGTCTGATTTAAAAGAGGAAGTTTAACTGAGTTAAGGAAAAGATGTACTTCTAGGAGCTAGAGTTGGGCTGAGGAAGAGAAAATTTAAAAATATTTCTCCCAAGATTAAAAAGAAAGGAAAGGAATAATGTTCAGTTTTTGTCAGTTTATTGTAAATAGTTGGCTAAATACTTTAAGGAGGATAAATATTTTACAGTGGTGCAAGAAATGTGAAGTTGAGGTTACTTGTTTACAGGATACAGGATTTATTGCCCAGAGTGAGAGGATGAGAGGATATACGTTGAAATGTTATAGGGGGTAGGGTGATTTGCAATTCAGGTAGAAGATATTCTGGCATTGTGTTTATGCTTACACAAGATGCAAAAAAATTGGATTTTGCTATTATGTCAGGAAGAGCAATGATAGTTAATATCAGATGGGTGGGGATGTGTATAGCTTAATGAGAAATTATGCTTCAACAAAAATTAAAAAAAAAAAAGATTTGTTTGAAAAAAGTATTTTTTGTAGTAGTAAATGTAAATATGATCATAAGCGGAGATTTGAATAGTGAGTTAAGAAACAGTAAGAAAAATAGGGATGTATGTAAAAAAAGAGGTCATTAAATGTGGTACACTGAGAATATGGATTATGACTTGTGCATGTTTAGAATATGTGAGAAGACAACAGAAATAAATAATTTTCTTTTGTCTGATTTTTTTATTGAGGTTGGAGGAGCTGTAGTTGGAATGGCCTTTCTGACCATCATGCTACATATATGGATGGAGATTGGGAACATTTTTGAAGTTATTCTGCTGCAACATCAATGGAATGGTTTGGAGTGGCAGGTATAGCTCACAAAAGATTCTGCTGCTGTGGAACAGACTTCCCATACATGTATAACAAAGTTCATCCCTGGCCATATTCAAGTGCAGCTTAGATCTATGCATTGGAAACAGAATTTACCCCAGGTCTGCCTCCTGTACTACTAATGGACAGAGACAGCTCCTAAATGTGTTATCCCATGCATGGATCCCCTCAAATTGTCCATGAAATGATCTCAGTTATTTTTTATTAAGGGTATTAAGGGTTTTACACGAACTTCAGAATGAACTGACTCCCCACTTAAGCACCATATTCAATAATAGCCTCGCATCAGGCTTTGTGCCCACCGAATGACGCACAGCAATAGTTATCCCACTCCACAAAGGGGGAGCCACCACTTATCCCGGGAACTATCGACCTATTAGCCTGACAAGCCTGGTCTGCAAGGCCATGGAACTTATCATCATGGAACTCATAAACAAAGACATTGGTAATTTCCAAACTCTGGATCCCACCCAGTTCGGGTTTGTGAAAGGCAGATCATGCCTCCTGAACCTGATCGACTTCTTTGAGGCAGTTACCAAGGGCGTGGATGAGGATAAGGTGGTTCACACAGCCTATCTTGACCTCACCAAGGCTTTCAACACCATCCCCCATTCTGGAATTATAGCTAAACTCACTAAACTAGGTATAAATCCCTACATCAGAAGATGGGTTGCCAACTGGCTCACTGACAGAACCCACACTGTAAAAGTTGCAGACTCCAAATCTGACCTCAATGCAGTGACAAATGGAGTACCACAGGGTTCCGTCCTGGGACCTCTCCTGTTTGGTATCTACTTCTCTGAATTACAGGCTAACACAGAAGGCCTCTGGCTAACGAAGTTCGCAGATGACTGCAAACTAGGAGCCATAGTCAAGTCCCCAAATGATGTGGACATCCTACAGAAGGGCCTCACTGAGACAGATGCCTGGTGTCAGAGCCATGTCCTGAAGCTTAATGCCAAAAAGTGAAGTGAAAAAACTTTGTACTCATGAACTACCCACATAGGCAGCAATCTACTTAACACCGAATGTGTGATAAGAGACCTTGGGAACCCAGGTGGACAGTAGTCTCTCCTTTGATAGTCACATCGTCACAGTAGCCAGGAAGCCCTTCTACGTGGCACACCTCATCATAAAAGGGTTCTCATCCAGGAAAAAAGAGGTCATTGTTCCCCTCTACTCTTCACGCATTAGACCCATTATAGAGTACAAAGCCCCTTTTGGAATGTACCTCACAAGATATCTGCAGCAGCTGGAAAGGCCACAGAAGTACCTCACAAAGAGGATTACTGGCCTCAAACAAATGCCCTACACTGACCACCTCAAAAAACTCCAGCTTTACTCCGTAGCATATCGCCTACTCCGAGGTGATCTCTGCATAACATATAAAGCTATGTTAAACCCAGAGCTGTTGGACATGCTACATCTAAATAAATCCCAATCCCTTCAAGCTACACACTCTAGGGACCTAAACCTTGTCACCACAATAAACAGGACACGCTGGAGGGCTAGATTCCTGTCCTAGAGACTTCCTATACTCTGGAACAAGCTACCCATCTATGTCAAGCAAAGTTCTTCACTAGCACTCTTCAAGAAAAATCTTGATGAGTGGATGGGAAATAGGAAATACACCCCGGGGATTACTTCTGTGTCCCTGCTCGACAGTGGCACAGGAAAATAACTTTCTTGGGTGGCGTAAGCTATTGAACCTTGCTGGCTAGGCTTACATAGTCCCTTGGGCCGATAGCCTAGTACCTACCTATGAACCTATAATGTATAAGTATTGACCATGGGATGGGTAAAGCCAATCTTTAACCAAATGGAATAGGTTATTCCGAGCACAAAAAGGAATACTGGCTAGGCTTAAAGTGGGCTGCAAGGGCAGCTAGCCTAGTACTTACCTATGAACCTATAAACCTTATATGTAATGAAATATTAGAAAGAAAAGTATCAGTTATGGTATGATCATATATCTTGGAGAGATATTTATCTCTCATTGACATAGTGCTTGATAATATTTTGATAAGGAATACAGGGAAATGTTTTCAAAATTAGAAATAGATAAAAAGAAAGATGATTTTGTTGCTTATATAAATATTTATTAGTGCATTGTTAAAAATTTAGAGGAGAATTCTGATTAGTTTTTGACTATGAGAGGAAAAGTTTGAGGAAAATAAGAGGAAGATAACTTATTATATAAACATAGCTAGTTTATAAGGGTTAAAAGGAGCAGGTGGTATCATTTTTGCTAACTTTATAAAAAAATTGAAGCAAGTACTATTAGGAAAATTAAAAAGAAAGAGGGTGTGATTTAAGTATAAAAAGAAAGAAATAATGATGGCGATAGAACAATAGGTTAGAAAAGGAAATCTTTTCAAAGATAAAATAGGGTGCTAGAAAGTTTTCCAAAACGTTTTGAATAGTTTGAAAATACTGATTTAGTAGAGCTAGATTATTTATTGAGTAAGGTAAAAGTTGAAGTGGTTGTAGGTGAAAATAGTATGTAGCAAGATATATATACAAATTTTAAAGAATGGCAGAAAAAATGTTTGTTAAAAGTATTTAATGAATAGTTAGATAAAGATGACATTTGTGATGATGTGTGAAAGGATTATTAAATTTATTTGGAAGAAATAGGGAAATAAAATAAGGTTAAAACTGGAGACACATCACATTGAATAATGTGGATTATAATTTTTTTATGAAAGTATTACAAATGAGGTGTACTAAAACTTTTTATGAGGTTTTGGTAAAAAGAATTTTTGGTGTTGAAGGCAGAAATTGTCAAGAATTGTTAGTAAACAGAAGAGAGAGTGTTGATTATATTAACTAGTAAAGTTGGAGGTTACTTGTAGAAGATGTTCAAAACGCATTTAATTGTGTTAAGTATGATTGTTTGTGGAGCATTACAGAGGAATATGGGCTGGGGGCAGATTTTTGAATATTATTAAATCAGTATATTGTGATGCAAAGATTAGAATTTTAGTTAATGGGTGGTTACGTAATGAAGTCTTTATGATAAGAGGTGTTAGGCAAGGGTGTCCTGTCAGTGGGATTTTGTTTTAGTTATGAATGCTGTTTTTTGTAAGATGCAAAAATATGAGGATATTAGTGGAATTATGTGTGTTCCAAATGTTTTCTTTCATGCATATGGTATTATTGTAGCTAGGGATAGTAGGTGGATGGGGAGAATGGTAAATGGTGTATAAAGTTTATTGACATATTTTGGGTTAGAATAAAGAAAAAAGTAAGGGTGTAGGGAGGGAAGCAAATAGGAAATGTTAGATCTGATATTGTTAATCCTCGTTCATTCTTTACGTATGGGTATCGGTTCCGACCTCGGACCCGAGCCGGACATCTTCCAAGCTCGCGTCAGCTACAAACTCTCGAGCTAAAACTCTTACCCAGAATTCCCCTCTCCCTGTTACCTCAGATTTCGTTTGTCGCATCGCCATTCGGTCATGTCAAGCTACTTACTTCTCTTGAACTAAATACAATTTTTTTCGTCATACTAAATTCTAAAACAACTTTTTCTCTCAGAAAAGTTATTAGATAGTTTTCTCTTACCTTATCGCATTTAGCGACTGTCCTTTCTTGAATCCTTTCAATTCCTTTCCTCCTCTTTACTGCGAGGTAATTTCTTTTTTACCATCTTTGGTAAACCCACTTTCCTTCTACCTTCGGGTAATTCTTGTACCATTGCTGGTATTTTTTTTCTGGTTTTTCCTTCTTTCTTTCTAACATGGCAGATAAAAAAGGTAGTCCAGGATTTAAAAAATGTTCAGATTGTGGCCATAAATTACCTACTTCAGATGCACATTCCCTGTGTGTGTATTGCTTGGGTGTGCCTCATTTAACAGTTAACCTGCCCTGCATTATTTGTAAGAATTTCTATAACAGGACGTTGATTGAGAGAAAAAATAAATTGATACCAAAAGGGCTACTTAAATCTCCTTTTTCAGAGGCTGTTTCTGGGTCGGTGGCTTCAACCCCTCCAAGATCCCATAAGAAAAAGAGTGATGAATATAGAAAGGCCAAGTCTCTCCCTTTGTCCCCTGCTGCGGTCTCCCCATGAACCAAGACTGAAGAAAGCTAAGCTTTCCACTTCGGATTTGACTTCTTCGACTCCAGCGCTTTTGGTAGCTGGACTTTCGGCACTGAGGCCATCAGCACCATCTGTGACTTTGGCACCGACTAGCGTATCAGTACCGAGGGGCTCCTTGGTTCAGACTTCTTTACCGGCACCGACTGTGCAGTCGATGCAGACCGTTACGACTTTGATGGATTTTTCAACACCCATTGCCTTTTTGGCTCTGACAACTTACCCGGCACTGACTACCCTCTTAGCACCGACAATTCAGTTATCGGCACCGATATTTTCGGTTCCAGCCTTAGCGCCGACAACCACTTCAGTACCGACCTTATCGTCGGTACAGACCATGACTTAGGCACCGATTATTTCCTTGGTGCAGACACCTGTAGGTCAATCCTTTACAGCACCATTGTTTTCAGTGCAGACCTGCGAGGTGGGCACCGAGCTTGCTCCTTCTTTGGATAGACCTGACGCCCCTTCAGCCATGTCCGTGAAATCTACTAGAAGCCTCTCTGAACACGACATGTTGCGTCTTGTGGATCAAGTGCTTTTGGCCGGAGGTATCCCGCCCCCCAGGACCTATCATTCCTCGGGAGGTGATCACCCTTTGCCAAAGACCTCTGCTTATTTTCCTCCTTCATTGCCTTTAAAGCCCCTTGATATAGCACAGTCTTCCACCTGTATGGTTCCCTTTATGGACCTCACTAAGGAGCCGCAGTTGCCTTCGAGGCAGGAGAGTTTTGCTATGACTCAGGATGTCTGCTGCGGCATAGGTAATTTCGTGTTTCACAGCCATCCAGGGACTCCGAGTCGGCAGGCTGAGCCACTTAGGAGAGGGGTGACTCCTGTCCTGGACACTCACCACTCTTCAGGTGGACCAGCCTTTCAGCTAATGGAGAAGGCTCTGGCGTCGATTGCCGATCCTGTGCTATCACTCTTCCGCCCTCCTCTGGACCGCTATGTACACAAGTCACTCATGTACACAAGGGCCTCAGGATATACCCCCACAGGAAACTCCTTTTGCACTGTCTTCCCCAGCTTCTCCCTCTGAGGAAGTTCATCAAAAAAGCTCGTGCAAGAGGAAGGACATGGACTCCACAGAGGAGTCCCTTACTGAAGACACAGACTTTGATGATGGGGAAGGGTCCACTCGCTCATCCTCTGTGGCATCCTTTGGTGATATTCTTGAAATTCTTAAACAGAGAGGTGACTGGCAACCCTTGAACCTGAGTTCTGAAGAGTCTGTGTTCCTGCAGACCTTTTGCACCTGGCCCCCTACCTCCTGGGTTACTCCACCTGCTGACGACCTGGTCCGGCTCGTCGTGCAGTGTGCGTGAAAGGCTCCTGACACTGTTGAGGCCATTGCCCGGAGGCCAGATAAAACGTTGTCCCGTCCTGCTACTGACCCCGATTGGTCCAAAGGTCTTCCTGTAGATGCTTTGGTGATGGCGGCTGTAACTAAAAAGAACCTGGCGGAAGAAGAAAGCTAGACTGTCCATCCACCCAACAAAGAGTCCCAGGCTCTGGACAGAATAGGGAAGTGTACTTTTGCATCAGTGACCTTTGCAATCAGGTCCCTGAACTATATGGCACACTTTACCAGGCTTCAAAGAGATTTAATTTCTGAGCTCTCTGAAACATTGGCTGGTGCCGTGTCTGATGAGGTCCGTGACAAAGTGGTCTCTCAGCTAGCCACCACTGAATTGATATCTAACTCCTCCATGCACCTGATATCTTATGCATCAGAAGGAGCAGCTAGAGTGGTGAATTCAGGCATTGTTCTGAGACGACACGCCTGAATGCGCTTGTGTAATTTTGTGGAACCTTTCAAGACTTCCTTTCTCAACGCTCCCATCGAAGCCTCTTCATTGTTTGACCCAAGGATAAAAGCACACTGGCCAGATGTGGACAGGACGGTAAGATCCTTTCTGCCGTGGTGTCCGTTATTCTTCCCCTCAACTGGCTTTCTCCAGAAACCAGAAGAGTGGGAAGATATGGTACAAAAAGTCTCAGGGTCCTTTCCGTGACACACAGGCCGAGTTCTCCCCTAGAGGCAGAGGGGGAAACTCACAGGGAAGATGCCCTTATCAGGGCAGAGGGGGTCCACGTAACCAGGATTCTAGGGACTCTTTCTCTGGCCAATCCTACCAGTGCTCCTGAAGAGCGGCCCAACTTCTTTCCTCTGGAAGTGGTTGGGGGTCATTTCTCTTTGTACCCTTCTGCCTGGCTAACCATCACAACCGATTCTTGGGTACAAAGGATAATAACCAGAGGTTATTATATGCCCTTCGATCTTTTTCCCACTCCCCCAACAAACTTACCCAAAGTTCCACCCAGTCAAAGGGAAGAAGCAGCATTAGAGATATCAAAGCTGCTAAGAAAAAGAGTTATCCAAATAGTCCCTCCAGACCAGGTAGGATCCGGATTTTACTCAAGACTATTTTTGGTGCTAAAGAAAACCGGGGACTGGAGACCAAGTTTGGATCTCAGCATATTGAACAAGTTTATAAGAGTACAAAAATTCCGGATGGTAACAATACAGTCTATCCTTCCGCTTTTTGAAAAAGATGATTGGATGTGCTCGATAGATCTTCAAGACATGTACTACCACATAAAAGTGGACAGGCCATCAAGAAGATTCCTTCGTTTCCGGTGCGGGAGCCAGTCACTACCAGTTCAGAGTACTGCTCTTCGGACTCTTTACAGCCCCCAGCGTGTTCACAAAGTGCATGGCAGTTGTCACAGCTCACTTGCAACTGTAAGGATTCCAGGTGTTTCCATACCTAGACGACTGGCTCATCTCCGCCCCCACCAGACATCTATTGGAAGAAGCCCCGGCATACTCTCTCTGCAGAAAGGCTAGGCATAACCATAAACTGCCAAAAATCCAATCTCACCCCATCTCATTCTACAGAATTCATAGGGGTCATCTTGAATACAAAGGATTGCGGAGCATCCATTCCAGAGCACAGAATTCTAAGGATAAAGCAATAATTGATCCCAATCCTTTCAAGGGAGAAATCCACAGCTCATTCTGTTCTACAGTTGTTGAGTTTCATTGCAGCTTCCATCACCATTATCCGCCTGGCCAGGTTTCACATGAGGCTTCTACAACGGCTACTGCTCACCCAGTGGTATCCCTTTCAATACCCTCTTTCAGCCAAGATTCGGGTAACTCACAGGTGCAAACAGGATTTACATTGGTGGATGAGCCACAGCTCGTCACAATGGTCTCGCCCCTTCTCCTCTCAACAACCCAAGGCTACAGTGACCACGGATTCCTCCCTGATGGGGTGGGGGGCTGTGTCAGGGACAGACAGTCCAAGGTACTTGGTCCGAAATGGAAGCCCATCTGCATATAAATGTTCTAGAGCTGAGGGCGGTGCTTCTGGCATTGCAAACATTCCATCCCCTGCTGCCGTCTGGGACTATTGCGATACAATTAGGCAACATGGTGGTGGTCTGGTACATCAACGAACAGGGCAGAACCAAATGTTACCCACTCTGTCGAGAGGCCATGAGGATATGGCAATGGGCGATGGCTACCAACCGTTTTCTTCTAGCAACGCACATTCCCGGGAGTTCCACTGTGATAGCAGACAGACTCAGCAGGTGTATTCTACAACCTCACGAGTGGTCCCTGAATCCAGTGATAGCAGCGGAGATTTTCAACCGCTGGGGTCTTCCTTGCTGCAATCTGCGTCCCCGACCAACTACAAATGCAGCAACTATTTCACCCTGATTTCCCGTCCGGGACAGTCACCCAGGGATGCTCTAGTCCACGATTGGCCCTTGGGTCTACTTTAATGCATTTCCCCCTCTCCCCCCACATTCCCCAATTTCTGAAGAAAGCCCGCCGGTTGAAGAACAAAGTGATCCTCATAGCTCCATATTGGTCTCGTCAGATTTGGTTCCCCTTCCTTTGGCCTCACCTGCTAGATCAACCGTGGATTCTCCATCCAACCCCGGGGTTGATCTCCCATCCACAGAATCTGATTCACCCCAACTTGGACAGCCGGAAGCTCACAGCTTGGCTCCTCCAATTCCCTTGATTGCCAGGCAGAATGATCTTTCTTTGCCAGTACATGGCATTCTTATTGCATCTCATAAGTCTTCCATCAGAATTACTTATCTAAGCAAGTGGAAAAGATTTAGTTTTTGGCTGAAAGAAAAGCAGGTAGATCCATTTTCAGCACCAGTGTCGATAGTACTGGAGTATCTAGCCACTCTTTTTCAATTCGGTCTATCGGCCTCTACCATTAGAGTTCATTTGGCTGCAATATCTAATTTCCATGATGGTGTCCAAGACTCCTCTCTTATGTCACACAAATTATGCAAGACTTTCATAAAAGGTGTGAATCATCTAAAACCCCCTTTTAGAGAACTTACTCAACCATGAGACCTGTCATTAGTTCTACAAGCTTTGACAATGCCACCTTTCAAATTAGCTTCTTCTTGCGACCTCAAATACTTGTCATGGAAAACCTTGTTTTTGTTCGCCATTACTTCTGCCAGATGTATTTCTGAGCTTCAAGCCTTATGTTTCAAGAGTCCATATTTGGTTTTTCATAGAGATAGAGTGTCATTGAGAACTAATCCTTCCTTTCTGCCAAAAGTGATCTCTGAAATGTCCATTAATCAAACCATTAAATTGCCAGTTTTCTTCCCCAACTATTCAAACAAAGGAGAGTATTGCCTACATACCCTAGATATTCACAGGCAAATTCACTTCTACTTGAACAGGATCAAGGCCTCTCGTAAATTAGACCAGTTATTTTTGGCCTATTCTGGACCTAGATTAGGATGTGCTTTTGCTAAAGTCACATTGGCTAAATGGTTGAAAGACTGTGTGACCTTCATTTATAGACAGCGTAATATTCCATTACCTACTACCATAAAGGCTCATTCTACAAGGTCGGTGGCAACTTCTGCTGCTTTCCATGCCAGAGCTTCTTTACATGACATTTGTGCAGCTGCAACTTGGGCTACCCCTCATATCTTCATCAATCATTACAAATTGGATTTGGCCTCCAGGGGAAGAACATCTTTTGGTTCTGTGGTGCTCAGGAATGTCCTTCCATGAGAGCCTCCCAGGAATAAAGATAGCTGGGGACTGTGTCCCATACATAAGGAATGAACAAGGATTAACAATATCAGATAAAGAAGTTAGGTCTTACTGTAACATTGCATCTGTATTGCTGATCCTCGTTCAGTCATTATGACCCTCCCTCCTTTCCCCTCCTGTGGCTTCTAGTGGATCTCACCATCCGGTTCTATTAGGTCATTTGACCAGAGGTAGCCTCTACCTTTTTTTGACTTGCAAACTCAATCTGAGGTAACATGGAGGGGGGAATTCTGGGTAAGAGTTTTAGCTGATGCGAGCTTGGAAGATGGCCGGCTCGGTACTGATACCCATATGTAATGACTGAACGAGGATCAACAATACAGATGGAACGTTATGGTAAGACATAACTTCTTTTTTTTCCATATAGGAAGTGAGTTTGTTGGGAATAAGGTTTGGAAGTAGTGAAGTTATTGAAGATCAGTGTAGATACTTTATAAATAAAATTTTGTACATAGGTAGATTTTGGAAAATATTAAAAAGGTAATTTAAAAAGATAATATAGTTAATTTATTCCGTTAAATTGAAGTTAAGTTGTTTAACTGGAATGTATACTTTTCCTGGAATTTGGAAAAGGACTCATTAAAGCCTATTTTGTTTTTGAGGATCAAGATTCAACCCTGTTAAGAGAGGAGTATTTTGTATGAAAAGTAGTAAAGATAGTTTAGGGTTAATTAATCTGATAATTCACCCTGCTTCATTAAGCTTGTTCTATTTTTTGATGGATAAAGAAAGGGAGGTTGTCAGTATTACTTCAGAATAAATGCTGTGCAAGTATGGTAAGTGGTGGGATTGTAAAGGAAAAGTTAAAAGGAAAAGATGTGTTGTGAGTGGGGAAATAGGGAATATCCTAATAAAATAAGGGTATGGGATTTGGAAGTCAAAAATATAAAGCTATCGGGAAAGTGTGGTATAATAATATTTTAAGAGAATGTTATGTTCTTAATCCTTGGGAAGGGTTGAGTAAGAAAATTGTTGAGGCAGTTAAAGCAAGGAAGAAAAGATTTAAAAAACATTCTAGAGGTGCAAGATTTTTATGGAGGCTGAGTATAGACAAGTTACTGGTAAGCGATAGTATGTTATATAAGATTGTATTGCAAAGGTTATGATTGATTTTTAAGTAGGTAGAAACATTTGTACATGTTTTGGGGGATGTAAAAAAGTAAAAAAAAATGATGGCCCAATATTTTCAAGGAAAGGTATTTTAGTAGGTTTAAAAAATGATAAAGTGAATATGAGCATAGTAATTTATGGGTATTATAGAAATGTAGAGAAACATTATGTATAAAAAATGGATAGGATTTTATTTGAGGTAATAGCTGGCATTCTCACAAAGATTAGATTTTTGCTGTGGCAGAAAGAATAAGAGGGAATAAGTTATAGATTGATATATGTAGTTGAAGTATAAATTTTGGCTTAAGCATTTTTATTGGAGTAATAATATAAAAAGATTGATGGAATAAGTGTAAAATAAAAGACCCCGCCACTTAAAATAGATACACTGGGATCTTTTACATCGACGTGAACTACATTAACTCAGGCAGAGATAGGGCTTTGCTTTAACATCTCATCTGAAGGACACGGCACAATGGAGCATAGCACCAGTCTATTCAAAGCTATCCTTATTTAGACCCCTTATACACCTTTACATTAGGTAATCCCAAGCCAGCTTGTTCTGTTGGAGGGATCAACTTAACCCACTTCGCTATTGCCCTCTTCACCTCTCAGATCAAATACTTCAGCTCTTTGTTAATTGCTATTCACCACTTTTCCTCCTGTTGATAAATTTATGCCCGACCTGTGTATAAAACTAAAGGAACCTTTAACTGTGTGTATCTTGCTCTTCATATCCATAAAGACAGAGCATCAGATTTCTCAGTTTTTGTATTATCTTTTGTTTAGTCTCTTCCCATATATCATTTGCTGCCGTAACAGAATCTTTTTAATCCATACTCCTAAGTACTTCATTTTATCATGTCCCCATAAATATGGGTATTGCTGAACCAATTTGTGTGTGATTACATAGGTTATAGCTATTGTCTTTGTTTTATCTGCATTCATTTTGTATCCTGGCAAGACTTGAAATTGTCTCAGAATGTTCCACAACACTAAAATGCCCTTTTCTGGTGTTATCAGGCATAAAATAATATCTGCAAATAGAGACAACTTTCTTGATTACTATACCAGTTCCTTATTTTCTTTACCAGTGGCTCTAAATATAATGCAAATAAATAGGAAAGAGAACAACCCTGCCTGGTTCCTCTGCTCAAACAGAACTAATCGGAGAAGAACCCCCCACTTTAAATTTTGCCTCCTATTCCTTATATATCCTCCTAATCAACCGTATAATTTTATTGAAAAATGCACATGCATCCATTGCACTACTCATAAAATCCCAGACCTACCAACAGTGGTATTTTCTTACATTTTGCTTCCCTCTGGATCATCATTGCTCTATTAATGTTATCAAATATTTGCCTTCCCTCCACAAAACCACATTGATCCCTATCTGTCAATTTTGGCATCACCTTTGCTATCCTTTTAGCCATAATAGACATAAACATTTTATAGTCATGGTTTAGAGTCATAATTGGCCTATATGAAGCTGGATTACAGCCACCATAGACCTGACTTCTTATAATATGTAATGGCACCTGCATTGTGAGGTCCAAGTGCTTTTTCTGTCATGCTGCTGGAAAGTATGGTAGTGCAGCATAGACAGTAGCATTTGAATTTGACAGTTTTTGTCCCAGTATTGAGGATGTCTTTACATGTGTTATATAGAAGCCAGTCTGAATTATTTGAATTGTATCTCATTAGTGCAAAGGAAAAAGCTGGAACCAATAATTTATTATTTTATTTGCTTGTTTTTGTTTACTGGGAAAGTCAAGCTGGGCTGTTAAAGTAGCCCCTTTTCAGTGATGACCGGGGAGAAAGGACATGCAATAAAATAGTTTTTTTATACAAAGTAGAAGACCTTAGACATATATATATATATATATATATATATATATATATATATATATATATATATATATATATATATATATATATATATATATATATATAGAAAGATTAAAATCACAGTTCAAAGGTATGGACGTAACAGTAATCAGTTCTAATGAGTACACAATGATACATTTTAGCAAGTATTCATGGGAATGTTGTAATGTTAATATTGCTCTGTATATTTAGGCATGATATAGAATTATACTGTTCAAGGAAAGAGGAAATAAATTAGAAAAAGAAAGGGAAAAAAGGTGCAGTAGAAGGTTCTGATATTAAGTGATGAGGTCATAAGAATAATGAAATAGTAAAGAATAAATAACGTATAGGCGGGATTCATTAATGCCTACACTAAGTGTACACCATTCTGAATGAATAGACAACAGAAGCATAACTCCCACCTTCTTCCTCCTCCTAATTTTAGTTTTCCTACTGATTTTCTTACAACCTTAAATATCGAGTGGGATTCATAAAGGTTACTACAATGTGTAGAATATGTCTACACGTAATATAATCTTTCTGCGTGAACAGACATCACAAAAATATAATAAGGAAGTACTTGAATACAGACCGTGTAGTCATTAACGGCCCTGTGTTTTTATTCTTTTAGATATGTATCTTAATTAGTTTAATTTTGCTTGTCAATTTTCTTGTTATTTTGACATTGGAATTTTTATTTGTTTTGATTTTAATTTGTAAAGTTCCTGGGTTCAGGCACTTAAATACACTTGAACTTAAATTTGTTGAACTTAAATTTGAAGGGGTACTCAAAGAGTGACTGTGTAACTCAACTTCTTACTGTGAAAAGTGAGTTGTTTAATTCATCTGTTGTTAAAGTGAATACCTCAGACAACTGTACTTTCCTAAACCTCCATTGAAAATGCTGAACTCTAGTGCTTCCTTCATAAACTCCCTTGGAATAGCACTTTTAAAGTAGCAATCTACTAAGTAATACCGTGAATCCAATTTGTGTTTATGACTTTCTTCCACATATGCAAAAGTGGCACATACTAAATAAAACTGTGATACATCTTTCTGAGGGAATATCAAAATTAATTTGTGGTTTATTTATTTTAATGATACATTTTCTGAGATATCTAGGCTGAGCTGAGATGTGAAGGCAGGAGCTGGCTTTTAATGGTCATTCTGTCAATGAGATTCAAGAACATTTGATTATATTTTTTCTGAATCTGACCAAGTATAGTTCTACTCATTATAGTGTTTGTATGTATGTGCCAGAGCTGTTGTTTTCTTATCACACTTAAATAAAGATAGTGATGTCATAAACATGACAATTAACCATCACCACAAGTGGGACCACTGATTGGTGAACCCAACAAATAATTCTCATTTTATTACTTAGCATGTCTTTTGTAGTCCAAACATCTACTTTTGTGTTGAGTATTATTGTTCAGTTTTCCTGAAAATGACTGAAGTGTGTTTAGAAAATATAAATCTAATCCATATTATCACCTCTCCAGGTCTCCCTTGATAATAGGACGTGGGACTAGTGGGACCAACCTGGTCAAAAAATAAAATAAATAAATAAATGAAATCTTTGTGTCACATTAAAAAAAATTACAGCCAGGGTACTACTACATTGCTACAGAAGCTCCCAGACTACTCCTCATCTCTCTGTTTCAGTTTAATGTGGATTAGTCATAAACACTACATGTTCAGCTTTCAGCAGCTGAAGTCAGCTGGAGATGTATTAGCTTCCTATATTTTTATATGTGTTTTATCCCTTTGTACTGTCTGACTTGTCGGTACCATTTCTCCTTCTCTAAAGCAGGTGAGGAGCAGATCACATTGCATTACCAGTCTAATGGTAGGAAGACAATTGCTCCTTAGGCTTGCCTGTGCAGCATAACCCTGAACCTCCATATATATAGAGTATAACACTGTCAGTCATTTACTGTACATATGCTTTCAAACAGAAACCCTGTATTCTGGAAGATCTGCTTCTGCTCTCCCTATCACTTGGCTGCGAGGGCTGACACCCTTTACAATCTCAAACAGGAACTATGACTGGGAGTGTGGTTGTGTGAGCTAGTGAGCACACTGGGATTATCTTCTGTATCCTCCCTGTGGCATAAGTTCTAGACAAACATATGTTGCCAGTGGTTTACTATCACATGTTCGTTCATCTTTTAGAGGAACGAACTATGTGCGAAAACCAGATAGCTAAACTGTTAGGGCGATCACCGGAATGCCGAACCTGACAAGAACGAATGGCCACTGTTGTCAACTCCAACATTGCAGTGCAAATTGCACTATAGTGGGGATGGGGAAATGTACCCTTACCCTCACTGTAGTGTGATCTCGGAGTTTGTATATATAAGTAGGGGGGGTGTGGGGGTTCAGGGGGGCTTCTGCAAAAATCAGTTGTAGTATGTTGGGTGGGTAGGAGCATTTTAGTTTAGTTGACATTTTCGAAATTCGACTGCACTGAAATGCTCGGTTCGACATTTACACTATTCGGTGTACAGATTTCCGAACATTTGGTTCGGACATCTGTACATTCGAACAATGTCATGTCGAACATGTGATAGTAAATCGTTGCAAGTAGCAGATATAGGAACTATATCTCTCTGAACTTATGGATTAGTGCTTTTAGCCTCTGTATACAAGGAGTGCCATATTACCATTGCATTGATTCTTCATGGACTTGAACTCATTTATCTAAATAGAGACTTTCTTGTAATCTAAAATGTTTTGTGTACGTATTTATTATCTATGTATACATGTAATATGTTGTCTTTTCTTTTTTTTTCTTCAGTATATGACAAGCTGTACCTGAAATGGTCAGTGGGGATTAGCACTGTATCCTTATTTATAAACAGAAAATCAGAAGGATATATGAAATAAATAGATTTTTCTTGTACAGTCTAAATATGTCTTGCAGATTTGTGTATTTTTATAGTGTACATAGTGAAAAGAATGTATGCTGTTCCTTTTCTTGGACTTTCCCTACTGTTTGGCTTTGCATGAATAACTTTTTTTTTCTTAGATGTAATTGCCAGGAATATTGTGACATCAGTACCTTTTTATTTTACAGAATATTGCTGTATTTGAAAGCTTGGCTGAATGGGGGGCATGTCTTTGTGCAGCATGCCCAACCTCAACCACCATCATCACATCAGGGGCAAGCACTGTGGTGTGTGTCTGGGAGATATCAGTTTTCAGTGACAGGAGAAAAGGCATAAGCCTTAAACAGGTACGGTGCTGTATAACAGTGTTCATGAAGTTGCTTTATACATCAGCTTTGTATCATACATGACCCACAAACTTCATGCACTTTGCTTATTTAAGATTAGATATTTGTAGATATTTGTGTCATGAACAATATTGTGCTCTCTGTCTTTCTGCAGTTAGTCTCCCACCCCCCTCTCCCTGTTCCTGTTGTGGTGTTAATCTTGGTGGCTTTGGAATTGCCCACCCCTGCTGTAAATCTGTTTTTGGACACTCCTCCTGGGCCCATTTCATTTGCTGACTCAACTGAGTACAGTGAGATCATATTTTGATTTCAGACACTCCTACCAGTCCCATCTCCTCTGCTGTGTACAGAGAGAGCACTTGGGAAGGACATCCCCTATAGTGCCTTAATCTGCTCTGTTCCCTCCATCTCCACTTAAAAAATATATATTTATACCTTCTTGAGCTGCTCTTTCTTAACTGTCTTATACCTTATTACCTTAATTTGCTGTTCTGTCTGCTTTTAAGTGTTCAGGTGCTGTTATTCTACACTTGTTGCCTCCGTTTTGTTTTTTCAAAACTTACTGCTCTCTGCACTTGCTTTTTTGTCATTTTTAACTTATCTGCATTTATTTAAACTGTATTTCCCTTAATATTGCTACACATGCAAGTGTGCTAACTTGTACTGCATTTAAAGTGTTTTTGCTACTGTTTTAACCACTTTTCTGGAAAAAAAAAAAGTTCTACATTTGTTCCGTGCCTTTCCTGTAACTAGTGTAGTCCAGATACAGATTTGCTGTATCCAGGACTGTTTTGTAAGTTTCTGAGCCCCCCAGACCTTTCTGTGTGGGAGGGAAGCCTTCTAGCTTATCAGTAGGAATGGTAAGCACTAGGTAGCCTGTCTACCACAAGAGGAGTGGTTTCTGGTTTAGAAATTGTAGTTTATTAACTGTTTGGGCATTTTTTCCATCCCTTTCAACTTTCTGGATTAAAAGCCCGTGTTTGCGCACAGCACAGCGGTGCTCAGCTGAGCTAAACTATTACCGGTGCTAGAAAGTTTGCTTTTCAATTTTCCCCTTAGAACGAGCTTGTTCTTTAACTTCTTGTACTTCAATTAGCATAATTGGCTATCACTTTAACAGGCTTTTGTAGCATTTATTGTAACACACTTAGGTGTTATCAGCACTAGTTGTTCCTACGCAGTAACAGCACCAGTACTTATTAATTATGACCACCCCTCCTGGTACCGCCTATACGGAGCCAACAGATATAGCCAACATACTGGCCGACAGATTCAGTGCCAACTTTACCCCTCTTCCTCCCCCAAGGCCCTATCATAGTACCAGATGAAAACCTGGTACCCACCATTTCTGCGGCACAGGTAAAAGCTTCATTGTCCAAAGCCAAGAATACAGCGTCCATTGGACCTGATAATATCCCTGGCTGCGTCCTACATGACCTACAAAACGAATTGGCACCACATGTGTGTGCCCTTTTTAATCACAGCCTTACCTCAGGCTATGTCCCTAATGAATGGCGCACTGCTACAATCATCCCGTTCCATAAAGTGGGAGCAGCTACACACCCTGGGAAATATTGCACCATTAGCCTGACAAGCCTGGTATACAAAGCTATGGAGTGCATCATTATGGACCTGCTTAACAAAGATATAGGCAATCTCCAAACTCTTGACCCCACACAGTTTGGCTTTGTCAAGGGGAGATCCTGCCTTCTGAACCTGGTTAACTTCTTCGAGGCAGTCACCAAGGCTGAGGATGAGGGTAAAGCAGTGCATACAGCCTACCTCGACCTGGACAAGGCCTTTGATACAATGCCCCACTCAGATATCATTGAAAAACTCACCAAACTAGGCACCAATCCTTACATCACTAGGTGGATTGAAAATTGGCTCACAGACAGGACCCACAGAGTGAAAGTTGCGGATTCTAAGTCAGACTGTTGATCAGTCATGAGTGGGGTCCCACAGGGCTCGGTCTTGGGCCCTCTCGTGTTTGCCATCTACTTCTCAGAAGTCTGGGCCAGCATAGAAGGACTCTGACTGACCAAGTTCTCTGATGACTGCAAGCTAGGAATTATTATTGTCTCCACAAGTGATGCAGACATCCTACAAAAGAGCCTCTGTGAGACCAATGACTGGTGTTGGAACCATGGCCTGAAGCTTAACGTCAAAAAATGCGTTATCATTCCCTTTGGAAAAAACTCAGTTACCACGTTGATGGGAGCCCACTGAACACTGAAGGGACCATAAGAGATCTGGGCACCCAGGTCGACAGCCACCTCACCTTTGACCACCACATTGCCATTGTGGTCTGAAAGTCCATCTACGTAGTACATCTTATAACCAAAGGTTTCGCGTCCAGAAAGAAAGAGGTCATCTTCCCTCTCTACTCATCCCTCTTTAGACCAGTCATTGAATATAACGCCCTGTTTGGCATGTACCTGACCAGACACCTACAACAGCTAGAGAAGCCACAAAAGTACCTCACAAAAAGAATCTTAGGCCTTAAACACATGTCCTACATTGACAGGCTCAAGAACCTTCAGCTGTTCTCAGTCTCTTATCTTCTTCTTAGTTGTAATCTCTGCTTGACTTACAAAGCCATGTCTGACCCAGCCCTACTTGAAATGCTGCACCTAAAGAAATCCCAATCCCCCCGTGCCACATTCTCAAGACATCACACCCTCATTACCACAATTAATAGAACATGCTGGAGGGACAGGTTCAACTCCCAAAGACAGCCCATACTCTGGAATAAGCTTCCAATGTATGTCAAGCAGAGCACCTCGCTGGCCCTTTTCAAGAGAAGTCTTGACGAGTGGATGGGTAACAGAAAGTTCACTCCAGGGATCATTCCAGTTGCACTACTGGATATGGGCACTGTGAACTAACATCTGGTGGCACGGTGCCTGGGCAATTTTTTTTGGGCTAGGCTTGTAAAGGCTCCAGGACCATTAGCCTAGTACACACCTATGAACCTATGTGCAGAAAGCATTGAGACATTTTTTTTTAATCTTTTAATGCTTTTGTAAAGACAAAATGTATAGTTTCTTAAACTGGTTTACATGAATCCATCTGTGGATAGCGTCTTTACTTCTGAATGTAAATAGGGAGAATGTTAGAAGTTGACTTTTCAGGAACAAGACATATCAAATGAAATGCAGGATTTGGGGAGACTTGTCCCAATCAGGTACCTGATGAAAATCTAAAGATTAATTTTAGTACATGGAACAGTGGCAAATTAAATGCAAATGGGGTAATACATGCTAAGATTGCTGTACCTCTGAGTATTATCTTTATTTCAAGGTACAACAATCATATAATTAGTATATGTATGCAACAAGTGTATCAGGAGTACAACCCATCTTGGTCAGGGGGTGCAGAGTGATGAAGCCTCCATTCAAAAGTGCTTTAAAAATATAACCGAGAGCTTTAGAGGTCAATGTTTATATGACAGAATTCTACTTTAATGTTCATGTTGGGACACTCAGTATCACATGTCTCATATCCACTAGGATGCTGTCACTATAGACAGGCTGACTCATTTATTGATACTGTTTAGTATCCACTAATGTGTGTAGTCACATGGTAACAGGAGTGATACAAAATGTTGATTTCTGGTATTTTGAGTATGGAACCATGAAAGTTTAATGATTTGGAAGCTGGAACATAGCCAAGCACAGTTCCTGAAATTTGAAAAAAAGTGCTACTCATTGAAATAAAAAGTTCACATAACCTGCTCCAACTCCCAGATTGAACTAGGTAAAGTAATGGCACTGTAGGACTTAGGGGCATATCAGTGGGAAGGTATAAGGAAGGTGAGACTGAAATTCAGCTTCATCTCTCATTCTTTTGATTGATTTTTTGATTGTCTGTTACCAGCACATTGCCTAAGTGTACACTTTTACTGTTGCCTGTTAATTTCATCATTCATGAAAGTGAGTCTCCAATGAAAAAAAAAAGCTGAATGTTCCATAGAATCTACACAGACAACAGACTGCATTAAGCAAAAATGTTGTATGTTAACGAAGTTTTCTTCAAATCATGGGAGAGATCAGACTCATGAACAGGAGCTGAATTGGTTTTAACGTGTTTGAAGATACATTTATTAACTAAACATTGTTCTTAAGATTTCATGCTTACATACCATCTCTGAACCTAATGTCTGAATTACCTGCTTTGGTCCATAATTCTGCTGAACTGCCCCAGAGCAGTATGTGCATGTAATGAGATCAGTGACTGTTGTTTTAGTTACAGGTATGACCTTCCCATGGGAGGAAGTTTCTTTTTCACCAATGATGATGACTCTGGGATGAGTAACTAGAAATATCTCTTTACTGTTGATTTATTTTGCAGTTCATAATCAGCACAGTGCACTGTAAGGCCTCTTATGTCAGCTTTAAATGCTTATTGCATAGTTGGTTTGAGAATGTACAGAGTTATGCTATCTGGCATTGTGGTGCAATAAATAATGAGCTACGTGCATATTTCCATGAGTATAAATGAGGTCTGTGATATGAGAATGTGCAAAGTTGTTGAAATTTGCATAAAACTATTAGTCTGAGGTGGACTTCCCAGAGCATTTTTATGTAGTGATAAAGTTTTCCTTCATACCTTCCATGCAGTGGATATTACCCTCTATATCCGCTTCTTTAAAGTTACCAACTCCAAGGTCATATAGCTTAGGAAAAGAAGATTTTCTCCCAGTTGACAAAAAGTATCCTTTTACCCTGAGCAGCGTTTGCAGTAATGTCACTTATGAGCACGGTAAACTAAGCATAAGAAACACAGGGCTGTTATACCCAGATGATGTCCATTATCATTAGGGTCACTGCAAAAATATCCCTTATGCTTAGTCAAACACTCTGCTTGTGCTGTGTTGACAAGGTCATAACAAGGCTGAACTATGCATATCCACAGCTAGTGGGGTTTGGCTTTATTGGCCAGAAAGTGTACATTAAAATGATGAAACAAGTCATGGGCATTCAGAATCGCCAATTAGCTGAAACACCTGATGTTCATAAGGGTCATTTGCATATATCCCATGCCTCTGATACAAGAGGTTTGGGAGGTCACTCAGTAGAAGTTCTAGCTTTGCTGGAGTTTTCATTTTGTTTTTGCTGATTGGTTTTTCATTGACCTTCTCACTTATTGTTTTAAAATGAAATTATTTACAAACAATGAGAATTTGATATTTAATGTCTAAATTGCATGCAGTACTACCTAAAGATACTTACAACTTAAAAGACAAACTTTGAAATTTCTTCACTAAAGAGTATCATATAGCTTTAACTGAATGGAATAAAATGCAAATTCTTTCATCTGTTAAAAACACATCTTTGGCATTATATTGGAGATTGTTTACTTGGAAATTTTTGTTTAGAGATTTTTTGATTCCTGTAAGAGTAGCAAAAATGAGAAGAGAAACTATATTTGAATGTTGGAGATGTAAAAAACACATTAAGGCTAACTGGTCACACATGTTTTATGACTTCTTTATGGTTTATAAATTTTTGGAAAAGGTACAAGATTTTTTCAAAGCTTTATGGAATGACACCTTCAGTTTAACAAAAGAGATGGTTTTGTTTAACATACTGTAAATAAAAAAAAATTGAAAACAAATACTTTTCTTATCTAACTTGGATAATTATTGCTGTGGCCAGGAAAACTATTACATGAAACTGGAAGAACCATACAGAATGAAACTTTGAAGATTTTCTAATCCTTTTGAAAGATACGGTAACCAAACAAACAGCAGTGAAAGAGAATATGATTTACCCTAACAAACACAAGTATATTCCTTGGTTGAAAGTATTAGCCCTCATTGAAACATTTTCATCTTAAATATAATTAATATAATTAATCTTTATCATTTTTCTGCATGTCTTGTGTGTATTAATAATTTGGTCTCAGGCATTTTGTATATAATGTAAATAATTGTATTGTCATTTATGTTTAAAACAATATGTTTCAGTTTGTTTACTTATTCTATTATATTTCAAGCCTTGAAACACTTTATCATCGTTTTAAAAATGTAATAAAAAGTTTAAGAAAAAATAAATAATACGTAATGTTGAGAGAAAGTGAGGTGAGCAATCCTAAGGAAGAGTTTAGGTTGAAAAAGAACTCTATAAGATATAATGGATTCATTTGTGTACCTTAAATTTAAGGCTAGGATTAAGACCACCCTGCTATTTGTAAGTGAAAATTTTGTGGGATCAGTAATATTTAAAAGGGGAAACCTGCTTCATCATTGGGGGAATGAAGAATGCCATGGATTTAGTTTTGGAAGTTCTTATTATGAGTTTGTGTTGGAAAAAACAGTAAAGCTTTATTAAAGCCATCCTGAATATTTAAAGTATTTTGAAATCCTTGGAAGAGTTCATTAAAATGAGATGATTAACATAAAGAGCCATAGTAATTTTATGATGGTCTTTAGGAAGAAAATAAATTAAAAGAATACGGGACCAAGGCCTAAACCTTGATGAGCTCTAGATCTAGAGGATAAAAAGCATATTTGCAAAGGTCTGTTGATAAGACAGTGTCTTATTCAAGACAAGCACTTTGAAATAAAATTAAATTGAGAGAGTGAAACTAAGTAAGAAGAGGTTGATCGGGAGTCATAGACCTTTCAGATCCTCAAAGCCAGCAGTAGTAAAAAGTCCTTTGAGTACGAAAATATACTGTTGGATGCTAGAAGGAGACAAATAGAGATATTGTAATCTGGGCAGAAAGTATACTGTTTATGAGACAGAGTATATCTGTTGTGAACGAACTGCAACATCTGCCTTATAGAGATTGTATTAAATAATTTTAGTGATGGGGATGGTATAGTAGTATAAAAATTGTTAGGTTAAGTCAGATTGCATATTTATGAAGAGTGATGATGGCCACAGCTGTCCTTTCTATTAGAATAATACACGAAGATAGATTGAATATGAAGGGATAGCAAGTGGATTTTTGGGGGAAGCAAGGATGTAGAAGTCTAAATGCTGAAGAAATTTTCATAGGCAATTCAGTTAATGGTCTATGAAATTAATCTGAAGAGACATGGGTATGTTAAAATACTATAGAAGAAGAAGAGGGAGAGTAGAAATATTTTGGGGAAAGCAGGGTTACAGTGGAAACTTTTGAGTAGTTCATTAGTTTGTGTTGGTCTATTTATATGAATCACAGATTGTAAAGTATGGAAGATCTTTATGATGTCCAAATAGTTTTAACCTCTGACGAGCAGATGTTAGGTTTATACAGATGTGATTTCTGTTGAATTTGGTAATAAATGGATTTAGCTGCTTTGATATCAATTCTAGTTTGTCTTCTGTGGTAAGCAGCAGTACTGTAGAATTTCTACAACTCCCAACCCTTTGCTGTAACATAGTTACTTTTTAAAGTTTTGGTGTGAACTAAGGTCAGTTTGATCCAATAACTGATTTACATCTGTTCATGAACAGTGCAGGGGGAGAATTAGCTTTGACTGGGCAGTACAGGAGGAGGATTAGCTCTGAATCTTTAAAAGAGCAGTATTATCTAAAAGATATTGGTCAGATAGATAGGTAGGACTCATTTAAAGTAGCACTTGTGAGGTGAGAAGGTCAAAAAGATATGTTTTGAAGTAGGTGGGTTGATATATGTGCTTCAGAACTTAAATTGTGAGGGACTGAACAGACCAACACTTTGTTTAAGATAAGTACATTTAGGCCATAACCACTTCAGGGTAAAGTCTCCTAGGAGACTAAAGTGTTGAGCTCTTAACCAGTCTGTGTTAAAATCTCTGATGAGAACTCATGTATTTCATAGGTACAAGGAGGACAATTTTCTGATGCATGGTTAAATATTAACAAGAATGGGGTGGGATGTATACAGATGTCATATAAATGGTAGTTTATTACCTAATGGAAATTTCACTGTGATGAGTTAAAGTTATTTTGGATTGTGAATATGGACAGAATTAAAGTTCTGACATTGAGATTTTTTTTAAAAAAAGCATTACACCACCACTTCCTTGCTTAGGTCCTGAATGATAATGATTAGAAAATTGAATAAGAAGAAAATGTGAAAGCAAAGTATCATTCTTTAGCTAGGTTTCAACTAGAGAAATAATACAAAGGTTGTATAGATTGACTTTTGCCTCAGTTATCTGATTTGCTTAATATGTTGCAAGACAATACAATGAGCAGTACAAATGGATTGTTTATGAAGTGTAACAGAGGGAATAATTTTGGAAAATGGCAAGGAGGGGAATTGGGGGCCAATGTTTAGTTCTACATTTCAATCAACAAGAAATTGAAAAGCAGTAAGAAAAAGTTTATTTAAGTATGAGAGAAGAACATTTGTCTACTAAAATGCTATGTACTAAAGCAGAACTGAAAGATTTTAACTAGTATAAGAAAACAAAGAATAAAACAGGAGTAAGAACTATGGAAAGACAGTCATATTTGACCTAAGAAATGAGCAAATCAATCACAAACAAATAAATGCAGTGTTTGACAACAACTAAAAAATCTGAGTCAATTGAGGAAAGGATATCAACGTAGATCTTAAGGTAGAGCTAGCATTGAGTAAAATGAATAAATAAATATGTTTCGTAGTGAAAAAAACATTAGCAAAAAGAAACAATCCCAGGGATTGGTTTAGGGCCTAGAACAAGCTATATGGTTTGTGCTAAAAAGGCCCTGCTCCCACAGTGTGGTATTTTGCGATCCAGACATGTTAGCCTCAGTGAGGCAAGAATCACTGTTTCATGAACTCTGACTCTTAATTACTACCAATGATCTGGATATCAGGATTGTTAATTGCTGCAGCCACATCATATAGGCATAGGAATCCCCTCTCAATCACTCTCCCACACACAGACACACAAGTACACGTTCACACACATACATATCACAGTTCCCATATCTGCCCCTGGCTTGTCTGCTCTTTTCTCTATCTAGTGGTTCCCTCCTAAACTCCAATCCCAATACCAGCTGAAGTGTACAAGAGTTTAAGGTACTCCCTGGTGTCTAGTACTTCTCCCACCACCAATCCCTGTAACAGTTTAAGTGCCAATATGGCACAAATCTAGTATGCCTGGTGTCTGATGTTTCTCCCATCCCTGATCCCTGTGCATCTGTAGGTCCCATTATGGCATACTTGTTTAGAGTAATCCCTGGTGGCTAGTGCTTCCCCCCACCCCCACCCTTAATCCCTGTACTATATTCACTTTTGGTAGATAAGCATGGCCTTTAGGCCATGTTCACTACCACAATGTAGTGGGGCCAGCTCTGCTGATCTGGACATTCAAGCATTTTCCTGCTTCTCCTCCAGACTCCCTCATTAACATACAGCACTGCTCCAGAGCCATGAATATGTGGTGCTGCAAATCTTCACACTTAAACACCCTGCGGCACTGTGTTAAGGCTGTTTCTGTATTGCAAAGGGTTATCATGACCTATATATACACAAAGATGTACACATTGTAGTACCTTTATGAATTCCCGTAAATGTCTGCCCCAATAATAATAAGCAAGTTTTGTGTTTGTGAAGAGGTAAACTTAATACAATAAAAGTAGTGTTATTAACAAAAAGCTAAATGATATTCTAACAACAATTAATAAATGAAATATAAACACCATTGAATAATAATGTTTAGTACATAAAAATAAACTGATTCCAGATTTTGTGTTATTTAAAATAAAATTGTCGCTTTTGATAATATAGGCACACTACCAACAACGAATGTAAAATTAATTTTTAGAATGCCAGCATAAATAAATGGAGAAAAATTCCAGTAACACTAAATGGTTGAACGTTCATAATATTGAACATCTGTAAGGCCAGCAAAATGACAGAAGAATCATATCATGTCAAATCTGCTGGGCATGGTCTAGTAATAAAATCTGGGCCAAATGGAGAGGTAGTAAATGTGCATCTGACCACCTCCTCTTCAAACAATTAAGAAATGCCACCAAGAAAGATACTGTTAGAGACAAAAAGGAATGTTATCTTCACCTTCAACAAAGCAGTCAAAAAACCCCTCAAAAATTCTGGTCAAGTGTTAATAAACTTCTTAAACCTGGACATTCACCTACTCCTACCCCTTCAGGCTTTCATCTCAACAATGCTACACAGATCCCTGAAGCCTTTAATAAGTATTTTACAGAAGCCATTCAATCACTAGCTAACTCATTACCCACATCTACTGCTTCCTTACCAAATACCTCTCTACCCTCATCCAAGACCTTTCAGATTCAACACATCTCTTATTTATAAGCTTCTTAAAAAACTCAAACCTTGCACCCCATCTGCTGACCAACTCCCATCCGAATACCTACAAATAGCTGCAAAAGCTATCAATTATCCAGTATCCATACTGATTAATAGGACTATCACTGAGGAACAATCCCCACCTTATGGAAAATATCTCATATAATTCCCTACACAAAGGAGGCTCATCAACTGAACTCTCAAATTTTCGCCCTATTGCCTTACTTTCCCCATTAGCCAAGATTATGGAAAGATGTGTTCATAAACAAATTCTTAACTACCTTCTTCAAAACAGACTTCTAGCCGACTGTCAACATGGATTCAGACCATTCCACAGCACTACAACTGCCCTCCTTTCCTTCTCTGACTCCATAAATAATAATAGAAACAAAAATCATTTCTCCTCAGCACTATTCATAGATCTTTCAAAAGCCTTTGATATGGTTAACCACAATATACTTCTTGACAAACTAAACCTTTATTCTCTCAGCCCACACTCGCTACAGTGGTTTAAGAGCTATCTCCAAAACAGGCAACAAGCAGTCCTATGGGAGAACAACCTATGTTCCTTACTCCCAGTAAATATTGGTGTTCCACAAGGATCAGTCCGCCCCTTCTTTTCATTATTTATCAATGACCTACATCTCAATATACCACAAGCCACCTGCATTCAATATGCTGATGACTCAACATTAATCTGCACTGCTAAAAATATTCCCTCCCTCCAGTCCCTCACCCAAACAGTCTTCTTAACTGTCGAAAATTGGTTTATGCAACACTGCCTCCTCCTTAACCCCAAAAACTAAGCTTCTTCTCTTTACTCCCACTCATAAATCTCCCACACCTCTCTTTACTATCTCCTCGAATAATGCAACCAGTATTAACCCTGATAAGACCATAGGTGTAACTATTGATAACAGTCTCAATTATGATGAACACATCAACATCACTATTAAAGCTGTCAACAAAAATTGGGACTCTCTACAGAATTAAACCCTTTCTTACCCCAGTAGTTAGAAAAACCATTGCTCAGACACACCTGATCTCCACCCTCTTCTATGCCTCACTTATCTATACTAACTTATCCAAAAATAACATTACCAAACTCTCTATCTGCTACAATAGCATAGCCAGATTCATTACTGCTACTCCTAAGAACACACTATTGTCTTAACCTCAAACAGCTAGATTGGTTAGAGCTAACTAACCACTTACTCTATCAACAACTACTCATCATTCAAAAGACCCTCTACTACCCTGATGCCACCCCTAGCCTTACAAAACTGATCATACCATATAAAACCTAGCCACAAACAAACTCCTAGTATCTCTAACTAAATCATATAATAAAGTTGGGGATTCATTATTTTCAAATTCCATAGGTAAAAACTGGAATCAACTCCCTCAAGAAATAACTAATCAAAACTCTACCTCTCTTTTCAAAACACATCAGAGAACATCTTAAAGCACAGTGGTTGTGTCCTTGTGCTAATCCCGACTGAAACCATGTCCTCATTTACCTAATTTTCCTCTCCTTTCCCCTTACTGAGCTCCTCACAAACACTTTCAATAGTTTGAGATTTATATCTGAGAAGTAGACTTTACCAGCAACCTTTTTAACTTCATCTTGTGTTATTTTTCTGTTTTATAAGTCTAATACAGTAGTATATATTAGTAGTAGTGTTATAGTTTCTGTTTTATAAGTCTAATACAGTAGTATATATTATAAGTTTATCTCCTATTTTTAGTATTTCTTTTGTGTTGAAATAGATTTTTCTTTTTTACCTTGTATTGTTTACTCATATTAATGCTTTATTTGCCAAATCATTGTTTATTGCCTGTACTGGAGCTTTTCTCCCCGGGCCTCTACTGAAAACGGATACATGTCCAGCTAGACTAGCCCGGTCAACAAATGTAAAATAAAATAAAATAAAATAAATAAAATAAATAAATAGTACCATGTTCCTAAGGTCTGGAACTCCTTGCCTGTATCCATCAGGTAAGCACCTTCCCTCCAATCTTTAAAACCATTCTGGAAGGCATCCTAGCTAGAATCTGGCTTTGTTCTTGCTCATCCCCATGATAAACTATGTTCGTAAATATTAACAAGTACCTATGGAAGGATTGAAGAACATTACTGTAAGAAAAAAAAGAGAAAGACAGATGTTGACTACATGGCTCAAGCTGTAGATTTACAATGCCAGCTGGATGAGAATTTAATACGCAATGAAAACAGTGGAGTTAATAAGACTAATAGTGATGAAGATTTATCCTTCATAACAATTGATAGTGCAGAAATGACTGTATTAGAAACTGAAGATTCTTCAGAGATGGTCAGCAAAGATATTCTTGTAATTGGAGATTCAGTTATTAAAGGAACTGATACTTATATTTGCAGAGATGATAATGAACATTGAGTAGTGTTATGCTTGCCAGGAGCAAAAATAGAAGATGTGAAACAAGCCTTGAAATGCCTTAATGCAAGGAAGTATGGATCTGTTTTTATGCATGTTGGTAGAAATTATGTCACCAAGAAAAATTCTCTGACTGTTAGTTGGGAACTGACAGCTCTCCTAGATAGTATAGCTTGTACTGGTGTTAGGACATATTTTTCACAAAACACCTATAGAAAGGATAGTCGGGTCACTGTGAATGAAAAGTTTTTTTGGATAAATACCTACATGGGAAAAATGTCCTGTTTTAAAAAATGGAAATGTGTAGAGCATCCAAGCCTTCTTTTGGGCACACATGTTCAGATAGGATGGTGTGTATTTGTCTAGATCAGTGAAGAGAATTTTTGCAGCAGATATTTTGCAATATTTGACAAACACTAGCCAGGATTTTTGCCAGGTCAAAAATGTTAACATTTCACAGATAGCAACATGTGATGCATCTCTGATGGTTGTTAATGCTAGGAGCATTAATAATAAAGTTTTTTTATTAAAAAATGTGCTATGTTCCCACAAGATTGATGTTGTTATTGTTTGTGAAACATGGCTAAAGAACAATGACTGGAAACCAATTCTGACAGGGTATAAATGTTTTTACTGTAACAGACATTCTAACAAAAAGTCAGATAGAGGTGTTATGATAGGGATTAAAGATAACTATGAGACCTGTGATTATTACATGTTCAGTGATGACACCAATACTATAGACTGTGCAACTGTGACAATAAAGACAACCCTGGAACATATAACAATTGTTGGAGTGTATAGACCACCAAAGTCAAGTGCAGATGACCTAGAGGAATTCCTACACTTCTTACATGAAACAGGACGGAAGAATAATATTAGCTGGGGACTTAAATTTACCAGAAACAGACTGGAATAATATTGATTCAACGATGTTAGTAAAGAAATTATTCACAAAGAGTATTCAGGAACAACAAATGCTTCAGATTGTAAAAAAACCTACCAGGGGACGGAATATACTAGATATTGTTTGTGTTCCCAAAGAAATTACTGTAACTTCAAGTGAAGTTTTACCACCATTGATGTGCGGTGATCATGGGGTTATTAAGGTTAATTTATTGCTAGATAATTCTGCCAAACGGAAATCTAAGCCAATGCACAGAAGGTTAATTACAGATTATAGGGATTCAAAACAGTTACTATATAAAACTAACTGGAGTGAGGTGTTCAATGGAAAAACTGCAGATGGAATGTGGAATGTTTTGAAAGAGAGATTGAGTGCAACAAGTCAAAAAAATGTTTAACATTAGGATCTAGGCACGCAGCATCATGGGGTTATATTTCCATAAGAACAAGATACCCGATTAAGGTGAGAGACAAAAAAATATAAGAAGTGGAAGAGAGGTCGAACTACAACTTTGAAAACTGAAATAAACAAGCTGGACAAACAGATTAAGCATAGTGTTAGACAAGATCAAGAAAAATTTGAATTTTTATATAAAGATATTGAGCATAATAGGCAACCTTTTTATAGATGCATAAGATGTGGAAGGAATAAAGATACACAAATTGATAAACTGTGTGCAGATTCTAAAATTTATCCTCAGACACAACAGATTGTAGATATATTTACAAAATCTTATGCAAAACAGTTTGGCTACACAAAAGGGGTGGTAAGTTATCCTAGTGACATCCAGGTAACCCCAGATACTGGAATCAAATTAGATTATATTGAAAAATAAGTGTACAAACTGGATCCAAACAAAGCGGAGGGAGGAGACGTAATAAGTAACAAAGACCTGAGAACACTTCAGACACTACCATCATATCTATTATTCACTAGGACATATAAATATGGGGAGATTCCTCAAGATTGGTGACATGCACTTATTAAACCTGTCTTTAAGGGAAAGGGGAGTAGGACAAACCCAGAATCATATAGACCCTTACGTCTACTTTCATGTTGTGGAAAAATAATGGAGAGAGTAATACTGGATAAGTTATTGTCAGAACTGGATAGGTTGGAACTTGAAACTATATATCAGCATGCATATGTTGAAAATAGATCTATTAATACCTGTAACATGATGTTCTATAAAATATAATAACAGCTATGAATGAAAAATTGTGCTGTGACGTGATTTATATAGATTTAACTTCAGCATTTGACAGGGTCATACACAAACACTGATCAATAAATTAGTACAACTAGGTATTGATGTACTGTTGATAAGATGGATAGCTGCATGGCTTACAAATAGGACATGGCAAGTATCACACACCAATTGGACAGGTGAAATCCTTGGTTACAATCAAGGTGTCCCACAGGGCTTTGTCCTATGCCCTTGCTTGTTTAGATTGCATCTTTCAGACCTTACTTTTTCATCTGAGGTGTTCTACAGTCTATATGCTGACAACATGAAATTGGGTAAACTGATTACAAGTGTTACAGATAAATCATATCTGCAAAATAATATGACTAAATTGACCATTTAGGCACAGGAGAACAATATGTTGATAAATACATCAAAAACTAAGCATGTGAGATTTGGGAGACATAAACTGAAAGGTGAATATGTAATACAGCACACAGTGATTGAAACTGTAGACTCATTTAAGGACCTGGGTAAATGGGTAGATTCAGCTATGAGTTTTTCTAATCATATCAACAAATTGACTAATGATAGTTATAGAACTATAGGTTGTACAAAAAGATTTATAAAGTCTAGGAAATCAAACATAATGAAGTCATTGTTTGTTAGTTACATTAGACCCAAACTTGAATATGGAATAACAATATGGAAACCCTGTAGGAAAACAACAAGCATGAATAAACTGGAAAGAGTACAGCAGAAAATTCCAAGGGCATCCATGGATGTGAAAATCTAAGTTATGAAAGTCTAACATATTTGAACTTGTACAGTGTCTCTTACAGATATTTAAAAGGAGATCTTATTCAGGTATATAGGATATTTAGGTACAACTACCTCTGGTAATGTTTGGGGTTATCAAAAAGTACTAGAGAATCATCAGATAACCTATGTAGAAGATTCTGTAGGAATGAGAAGTGTACTAATTGGTTCTCTGACAGAGTAGCTGATGCTTGGAATAGACTACCAAATTACATTAAAGCAAGTATTAGTTTAGATATTTTAAGAACAGTCTGGACATTTATTAAGGGAACAAATGTTTTGGTACATTGGCAAGCTAGAAGGGCATTAATGCCCATGTTTGAAACATTTGTATGTATGTATGTATTCATACCTTACACTTCCTTATTCCTCCTGCTTCGCTCACTTCCTTACTTTAATTTCTCTTGCCTGACTGTCTATCTGAATATACCATACCCTTGTTTTTTTTTCTCATACTACACATTGCAATTGCATTATACTGTCTTACGTTTAATTTCTCTAAACTGACTAAAATTTCTCTAAATATTAAATCATTGTCATACAGCTTGCATCTGTTCTTAACCAATGTTTTCACATTGAGTCTCGTTTGGTGTAATTGTTTAAATTGTAGATTTTTTATTTTATTTTTGAAGATTGTAAAATTATTGTTCTGAAAATGTTTTTGTAGTATTATGGAGCTTTTCTCCCCGGGTTTCTGCTGAAATTGGGTACCTTCCCAGATGGACTTACCCAGTAATCACATGTTAGCTAAATAAATAAATGCTCAATGTATAAACACTGCAAGTATGACAGATGTACATAGTGAAAGAAAAAAAGTTGCCTGATAATATGCATGCAGAAAATGTTTATAGAGACAGTGTTGTCATGGCAACATGCAAAAATGTTATACATTAATTTTCTGTCCTTAAGCCAAATGCTTTTGAACATAGAATACATATTGTAATTGGCACTTGTATACTAGGCTATAATAGACTAGGGGCTCTATATAACAAAACATACAAACATGTCAGTCATTTGAGTAAGACACATTTTATTTGTGTGTGTATGTACACACGCATATTTTATATGTATTTATATATATATATATATATGTGTGTGTGTGTGTGTGTGTGTGTGTGTATATATATATATATATATATATATATATATATATGTATATGTACACACACACATACAGGTTTACTATGACTTACCTGAACTGCAGGAAGTCGAACGTCCTTTGTGCGAAATCACGATTTTTCAAGGGGCAGGAAATCGAACTAAAAGTGATCGACAGATCTTAATCAAATTGTATGGTGCTCCTTTTCAGAAGTGACTTGCCGAGACTGTGGAGAGAGGTTGTGCTTCAGTGAGGAACAGGGAAGTAGCCCATTTCCTCACTGTAGTGCCATCTCGCAGTTGGTATATTTAATGTGCAGGTGGTGTGGGGGGTGCAGGGGGACGTAGCCCCTCTGCAAAATAGTGGAGGTGAGCTGACTGCCATGGCTGGAAGAGGGGAATGTCAAAAATATCGAATGTACTGAATCGTACAAACCATTTTCGACATTCTGCTCGTTCATGGTTGTCAAAATTGACCTAATTTTTCGGCCATACCATTAATTGACGTAACCCTATTCAACATTTCCATAGTAAACCTAGAGTATAGAGTATAGTAAACCAGAGACTACCCCGTCTCTGGAACAAGCTCCCCATCCATGTGAAGCAGAGTTCCTCCCTAACCCAATTCAAGTGCAACTTGGACAATTGGATGGAAAACCGGAAATTCATCCCTGGTTTGGCATTTATGTCTCTAATGCAAACAGGTAACTTGTAAATGGTTCATCTCCCAGGCCCATGCTTACACTTATCAAGGGTATCAGAACTTGTCAGAGATTTGGGATTCATGGGTAGGTTTAAAAAGGCTCTTGTGGTCGTAAGCTTAGTAAACACCTATGAACTTAAGAACCTAAGAAGCTGGTCCCCAGTATGTCACTCCACCTCACTGGCTCTTCAAGTGAAGAGCAAAAAGAAAGGACTTTTGCTTTTACTGTAGAAAGATGAATGTTACTTTTGTCAGGCTGCTTCCTACATTAGCAAAATCCATCCATCTCTTCAGCTAAAGATTAAGAAAAAAACTGCTTTGTTTAAACTGTAACAAGCCGTTATCAACTTGCTGTATGAAGCAATGAAGTGCCTTTCTGTACCAGCATTTCACTACCGAAAAAATAAATGCAGGAACTCTTGATTGATTAGTGTCCAGGATAGCTTTTTCCTTCTCCTCACCCTTGCTATGCTACTGTTTAATAGTACCATATTTTAAGCATTTGTAGTTCTGAGTCATTTTCAGTATGATAGAAAAGCCATGAAGTAAACTGTCAAGTCAAGTAAATAAGTAATCATATTTTTAAAAATTTTAAGTGAAATATTTTAACTCATGTTTTTGATTGTACATTGACGCATAATAGACTGTATTGCAAGAACCTACAATTTTCTTTCTCTGTTTCACATACGTGAATCATGTTCACTGTGAGTCTGTGAATCATTGTCTCTGCCTTCATATGAATCATGGTTACTTGTAGTCTGGGAATTATCTTAGCTGACTGCAGTGTGATCTCTAGTGTTCTGCACTTGTGTTCTAATTTTCTCATCCCAACTTTTCATACAGAAAACCTTCTCAGTATATTAGGCTGCTGTATTTAGACAATTTCAAACAATAAATTCAACTATTTGATTTTATACACACAGTTCCTATAATTCTGTCCCAGTGGTTTTGGGTATAACCAAAGTAAGTTAGCAATTAAGTTTGTCATTAAAATAGTAAACTTCTCGAGCCAAGTTCTCTGAACGCACTTTCAGTTATAATATTGCATTCTTTTGCAATATCTAGCTTAAATTAATGAAATCTGCCATTTGGGGACAGATTCTCAATTTAGTGATTTTATACTGACAACACTAATGTGATTTTGTATCTAATGAAGAAATAGTGCACAGTGTCTGAACACTCACATATTGACTGCTTTCACAAACTGAACAGATTGTCCCATTCTAATTTATGCGGGTTAATCAACAAATAGTTAAGTGAGTGACTACAAAATCATCAGTTTTATTTGCATTGATTACTGCAGATTTGTTTTCTGTCCTTTCTTTTTTCTTGGATTACTGATGATCATTTAAGATTCCTCAATGTAAAAAACAATCTTCTGTTAGCAAAAACGTCTTTATTTGGGGTGACTTTAACTACCCTTGTATAAACTAGGACACCTATACCTCTAATGTAGGATATGATCAGAAATTTTTTGACTTATTAATCTCCCTTCAGCAGCTGGTAAACAAACCCACTAGATGGCATAGCATTCTTGACCCGAGTCTTACAAATATGGCCACTTCTTACACTGCTATCTTGTATCTCCCTCCCCAGTGAAGTCTGACCATAAACATGTGACCTTCTCCTTTAAACTCCCAAAAGCTCTTACAGCAAACCCCACTGAATTTAAGGACTACAAGCATGCCAACCTCAGCTCACTAAGTGACAAAATATCAAAATTCATTTATGAGTGCACCTCTCCTGACCTTAATACAACAGCAGCAAGCTTCACTAATGAATTCTACGCACTTTTGGAACTAACAGTCCCTACCAGAACCAAGTATCAATGAAAATTAAAAAACAAATGACCTTAGTGATTCACCACCATAAATAAGTTATACAAGAAGAAGAAGAAGAAACTCCTTAAATTGTTTAGTAAACCCAAAAAAATCTCAAGGATAATATTGAAAGCATTAAAAAAAACTGGAGAACACTATCAGGTCCATTAAAGGAACCCATGAACTATGCCTGCCGTCTGAAGGCAGGGAGGCTGTGGATCTCCCTGTTCTTGCATATAAGATGTATTGCTGATTTGGATACATTTAAAGGGGCTTCAGAGCAGTGGTTTAAGACTATCACATTTGCATCAGGATCAGCAAGAAGGCAAACTCTTAAATTGCCTTATTAGGCCCTGAGTTTGTATGTAGTATTATAGAATAATTGGCGGCAATGATAATTATATGCCTTTCTTTGGATATGTTAGAAGACTAAAACCAATGCCCTGTATTGCTCAGCCTCTTATTCTGACCCAGTTGACTTTTGCCATTATCTTTGTGAACAAATTTAATGCCACCTGCACTCCTGAGACATCTGTTCAAAGCCCTGAAATATCTGAATCCCTTACTCTACCAATCATCTCTGAAGAACATTTAATGAAAATGATAACCAAAATGAAAAATACTTCCTCCATGGGTTCCGACAAAATACCAGGTTGCTTAATTAATAGTGTTAAACATGCCCTTGCAGATACACTCCTCAAACTGCTGTACTTAAGTTTAGCTATTGTTTTTTTTCCTGATGAGTGGCACACAACAGTGGTGATTCTCCATAAAGGTTACCTTACAACTCACCCAGATAATTACAGACCTGTCAGCCTTACAACCCTCATTTGCAAAGTCATGGAATGTATTATGACTAACTTCATAAACTTTGCTTTCATGAATCTTGTTAGACTTTACCCCCAACAATTTAGCTTTGTGAAGGGTAGATCCTGTCTATTTAAGCTGGTAAATATCTTCAAAAAGATTGAGGAGGCTATAAGTGGTGGCCATAAAGTGCAGACAGCATATTTTCATCTGGCCAAAACCCTTGACACAATTCCACATGCTAGCATCTTACAAAAACTAATTGCTTTAAAAATCAATGCATGTTTGCTAAGATGGATAGCAAACTGGCTGAAAGACAGAACACATTTTGTTCAAGTCAGAGGTACCTCATCAGAAAGTATATAAATGACCAGCAGTGTCCCTTAAGGCCTGGTGCTGGCATCTCTCTTTTTTGGTATTTCTCAGGTCTCCAGCAGAAACCTCTGGCTACCAGAGTTTTTAGACTCTTGCAAATTGAGGGCTGAGGGCTGTTAAGACACCCTGTGACACCCAAACCCTCCAGAATGAACTCTCCTAATAAACTCTTGGTGTACTAAATATGGCACAAGGTAAATGCTGAAAAGGGCATCATCATCATTTTTGGTAAACAAACCCTCCCTTCATCATAGTGACTAGACAACACATCTCTACAGGTGTCAAGAGAGGCTTGAAGTTCTATCCCTTTATACAGTGTCTTACAGACTTTTGAGGGGATTTTGTTGTCTCACTTACCATGATATTATTGAAATGATTGTCCTGGACCTTCTTTTTCTCTGCAAATCCAATATCTCCTCAGACATTAAAACCAGAGACCTAAATCTTCACTAATAGATAAATAAAACTCATTGATGGTACAGGTTTATAACCCAGTGCCTCCCAAACCTTTGGAATAAACTTTTTAAGGAATACAAGTCACTGTCTTCCATTAGACATAAACTAGAATAATTAGTGAATATTCACAAATCTAACCTAGAATTGACTGATGTGAACCTCCTGGAGAAAGGAAGTGTGGCCTCTGGGAGGGTAATAATTGTTATGTGACTCAGTGGCCTTGGAAAATGTATGAATCTGTGAATTAAAGTGTATTCTTGATTAAAAAAATATAAGAGTGCCCACACTTCTTACATTTTTTAAATGCTAGATGTGGTTCCTTATTGTGTTGATAGCCACAGTTTGAACAAAATGGTGATTGCTGATCTGAACAGTTATCATTGTTAACTGTACCATCAGTCTAATGCATAACAGTAACTTTTTTGATGCTATACTGTTTGAAGCATTTTTTCAGATTTACTTTAACCTGAAAGTGTTACTGTATATAGCACCAATACTTTAGCTTCCTTTTAATTTTATATGCATACTGATTTTCAGCAAGTCCCTTTATTTGAATACCAGTTAACCTTGATGCTGTACATACATTTTCAGCTTGTTTATAGGGATTTTATTTATTTTGTTTATCTGTCTATGTATGTATGTATGTATGTATGTATCTAGCTAGCTAGGTATTTGTCTCCTATCCTAACAGTGAAAAACTGAGTGAGTGAATTTAAAGCCTCTTTTCCCAAGGAGAAGAACTTTGGTGTATGACAACAATTAGCATAGGACATAGAAGGAAGAAGCTGTTGCAAAAAAGAGTAAAATCCCCTGATAGCAGGAACTCCCTAGTCAGCCTCAGTAAGAAGCTGAGATCCCTCATAAAATCCTCCAAAGCTAGTTATGAAAATAAAATTGCCACTGATTCTAAAGATAACCACAAAGCATTCTACAGCTTTGTCAAGAACTCAGTGGTGACACTCAGATCTGCTCTGAGCTACAGCACAATGGCACTAGATATACAGAACCAACTGATATTGCTAACATCCTGGCAGATAGGTTCATTGCAAACTTCACCCCCCTCACCCCCGAAAGGGCCCATCATTATACCGGAAGAATGCAAAGCCTGTAATCACGGCACAAGTAAAGACTGCACTCTCCAAAGCCAAGAATACAGCATCCATGGGACCTGACAACATGCCAGGCTGTGTTCTGCACGAACTACAGAATGAACTGGCACCCCACCTAACTACCATGTTCAATCATAGCCTCACTTCAGGCCTTGTGCCTACTGAATGGTGCACAGCGACGGTTATCCCACTCCACAAAGGGGGTGCCACCACAGACCCCAGGAACTACTGCCACATTAGCCTGACGAGCCTGGTCTGCAAGGCCATGGAACGTATCATCTTGGAGCTTATAAACAAGGACATAGGTAACCGCCAAACTCTGGACCCCACTCAGTTTGGCTTGTAAAAGGTAGGTCATGTCTCCTAAACCTGACTGACATCTTTGAAGCAGTCACCAGAGCCGTGGACGAGGGTAAGGTGGTGGTGCAGACAGCCTATCTTGACCTCGCCAAGGTTTTCAACACAATTCCCCACTCTGGAATTATAGATAAACTCATTAGACTGGGCATAAATCCCTATGTCACAAGATGGGTGGCCAACTGGCTCACTGACAGAACCCACACAGTGAAAGTAGCTGACTCCATATCTAACTTCAGACCAGTGACAAGTGGAGTACCACAGGGCTCAGTCCTGGGTCCTCTCCTGTTTGGCATCTACTTCTCAGAAGTCCAGGCTAATACAGCAGGTCTTTGGCTAACGAAGTTCGCAGATGACTGCAAACTAGGTGCCATAATAGAATCACCTAATGATGTGGACATTCTACAAAGGAGCTCACTGAGACTAATGCTTGGTGTCAAAGTCATGGGTTCATAAATAGGTACTAGACTATTGGCCCTAGGGCCTATATAAGCCTAGCCAAACGGTACCCTGGCATTTGCAACCAAAGAAAATTATTTTCCTGTGCCTCTATCAAGCAGAGCAACAGAAGTGATCCCTGAGGTAAATTTCCTATCTCCCATCCAGTCATCAAGATTTTTTTTTTGAAGAGTGCTAATGAGGATCTTTGTTTGATATAAATAGGTAGTTTGTTCCAGGGTATGGGAAGTCTCTGGGACAGGAGTCTATCCCTCCAGCATGTTCTGTTTATTGTGGTGACAAGGTATAGGTCCCTAGAGCGTGTAGCTCAGAGGGACTGGGATTTCTTTAAGTGGAGCATGTCCATCAGCTCTGGGTTTGACATAGCTTTGTATGTTAGGCAGAGATCGCCTCTGAGTAGGCGATATGCGACAGAGTAAAGCTGGAGTTTTTTGAGATGGTCTGCGTAGGGCATCTATTTGAGGCTGGTAATCCTCTTTGTGAGGTATTTCTGTGGCCTTTCCAGTTGTTGTAGATGTCTTGTGAGGTATATACCAAAAGGGGCGTTGTACTCTATAATGGGTCTAATGAGTGATGAGTAGAGGGGAACAATGACCTCTTTTTTCCTGGATGAGAAACCTTTTGTGATGAGGTGTTCCATGTAGAAGGATTTCCTGACTACTGTGGCAATGTGATTATCAAAGGAGAGACTACTCTCCACCTGTCTCCCAAGGTCTCTTATCACACTTTCAGTGTTAAATAGACTATATCCTATGTGGCAGTTTATGGGTACAGAGTTTTTACCAAAAGGGATGACAATGCACTTTTTGGCATTGAGCTTGAGGCCATGACTTTGACACCAGTTATCTGTCTCAGTGAGGCCCTTTTGTAGGATATCCACATTGTTAGGAGTTTTGATTATGGCTCCTAGTTTGCAGTCATCTGCGAACTTTGTCAGCCAAAGAACTTCTGTGTTAGCCTGTACTTCAGAGAAGTAGATACCAAACAGGAGAGGACCCAGGACTGAACCCTGTTTTACTTCACTTGTCACTGGTCTGAAGATGGATTTAGAGTCTGCTACTTTCATAGTGCGGGTTCTGTCAGTGAGCCAGTTGGCAACCCATCTTATGACTTAGGGATTTATACCTAGTTTAGTGAGTTTATCTATAATTCCAGAGTGGGGGATGGTATTGAAAGCCTTGGCGAGATCTAGATAGGCTGTGTGAACCACCTTATCCTCATCTATGGATGTGGTGACCGTTTCAAAGAAGTCTATCAGGTTTAGGAGACATGATCTGCCTTTTACAAACCCGAACTGGGTAGGGTCCAGAGTTTGGAGATTACCAGTGTCATTGTTTATAAGTTCCATGATGATACATTCCATAGCCTTGCAGACCAGGCTCGTTAGGCTGATGGGGTGGTAGTTCCCATAGTCCATGGTGGCTCCCACTTTGTGGAGTGGGATAACTGTTGCTGTGCACCATTCAGTGGGCACAAAGCCTGAGGTGAGGCTATGATTGAACATGGTACTTAGGTGGGGTGCCAGTTTGTTCTGCAGTTTGTGTAGAATGCAGCCTGGGATTTTGTCATGTCCCATGGAAGCTGTGTTCTTGGATTTGGAGAGTATGTTTTTTACCTGTGCAGCCGTGATTACAGGAACTTTGCATTCTTCAAGTATAGAGATGGGCCCTTTAGGGGGTGAGAGAGGGATAAAGTTAGCACTGAACCTATCTGCCAGGATGTTGGCAATATCAGTTGGTTCTGTATATTTAGTGCCATTGTGCTGTATCTTAGAGCAGATCTGAGTGTTGCCATTGAGATTCTTAACATAGCTATAGAATGCTTTGTGGTTGTCTTTAGAATTGGTGGCAATTTTGTTTTCATAACTAGCTTTGGAGGATTTTATGAGGGATCTCAACTTCTTACTGAGGCTGACCATGGAGTTCCTCCAATCATGAGATTTACTCTTTTTTTGCAATAGTTTCTTTCTTCTGTTGTAGAGTTTGCTTATGGCAGGGGACCACCAGATTGGCTTGTTTTTTTTGGTGGATAGCATCTTGGTTTTGTTAGGGATTGCACAATCCTTGCACTCGTGTAAGTGCTTATAAAGTGCATTTGTATAGGATTCAGCAGTCGTACCTCTATTGTCCATCAGCATGGGTGTTGTGAAGTTTGCCACTTCTGTCTTAAGAAGCGTGAAGTTGGCTTTGGAGAAATTTATTTACGATGGTTTCCCTAATGGGGGGTGGGGGTGGGATGTGGATGTCCAGGGTGATTAGCTTGTGGTCGGATCTGACCAACAAGGAACTGACCTCAGGTGTGGAACACCAGTTGCCCATGTTGGAAATGACCAGGTCTAGGATATTGCTGCCCATGGTGGGGGTGTGGATAAGTTGATCCAAGGCATTGGAATTTATGAATTCCAGAAAACATTGAGCACAAGAGTTGGTACATTAGTAGTTTTCCCAGTTAATGGTGGGGTATTTTAATTCGCCCATTATTAGGGTGTTAGGTTGTACCCTAATATTTCCAGTGTATCAAGAAATGAGGAGCGGGAATCCTGGGACATGGTGGGGGATCTGTAGCAAGCTACAATTTGGATTGCTGTCTTGCCCAGAGTTAGTTGCACTTGGATAATCTCGGATGCATTATGCTGAGCAACTAGCCTGGAGGTGTGGATATCCTTAATGAATATGGACACGCCTCCACCTTTAGTGTTTCGGTCCAAGTTAGGTCGCTGAAAGGTGTGGTATGAATTATAGACTGGTAATGCAGGAGTGCTCTCTGGAGCCTTGAACCAGGTCTCTGTCACTGCACAGATGTCGATGTTCTCCATTTTAAGAAGTGCCTCGAGTGAGTGCATTTTGAGGTTTAGACTTCTAGCATTAAGTAGCATTACCCTCAGATTTTGCTTGCTTGTACCTGTTACGGTGGTGAATTTGTCATTTGAACCTTGCCTAAAAAAGACACTATAGGAGTGACAAAAGCCTTAGCCAGTATCCGGAATCCCAAGGGTGACAGGTGCAGGTCAGCTCTGGCAAAGCTTCGTGGTTTGTCGATCGTGTCATTCCAGGAAGTCAGATATTGGATCCCCTTAGAATGACACCAGAAGCTTAGCCAATTGTTGAAGTCAGTCATTTTGTCCTTGAACTGTGGTATCATTCTGGGTGATGGCAGGATGTTCCTCAGGGCTAGGGTCATACCTGCCTGGGCTACAAGATCGGACAGCTTTTCCATGTCTCTTTTCATCTAGTCCATGGAGGTACGTCTCAGGTCATTCACACCAACATGGACAATGACAGAGTCATATTTGTACTTGTTGTGGAGTCACCTGAGTAGCTTATTTAGTGCCTGCAATGAGTTGAGTTCTGAACAAGTGCTGAGTTCAAAGAAACAAATTTGAGTGCTGAAACTAGAAAACTGGCTAGTTCTAATAAACAAAATTAAGCTAGAAGGTTTCCCGCCAACAAAAAAAGGTTTGGGGGCTCAGAAGCTTACAAACAGTCCTGGATACAGCATATCTGTGTCTGGACTAGACTTACAGGAAAGGCAGAAACAAGCTTAGAAGCATTTTTGTCATGGCCTCAAGCTCAATGCCAAGAAGTGCACTGTCATCCCCTTTGGGAAAAACACTATACCAATGAACTACCATATAGGCGGTAGCCTACTAAACACCGAAAGTGTGATAAGAGACCTTGGGACACAGTTGGACAGTAGTCTCTCCTTTGATAATCACATCGTCACAGTAGTCATGAAATCCTTGTATTTGGTGCACCTCATCACAAAGGGGTTCACCTCCAGAAAAAAAGAGGTCATTGTTCTCCTCTAATCAACCCTCATCAGACCCATTACAACACCCCAGTTGGCATGTACCTCACAAGACATCTACAACAATTAGAAAGGCCACAGAAATACCTCACTAAGAGGATTAACGGCCTCAAACAGATGCCATACGCAGATGGTCTCCAAAAACTCCAGCTCTACTTCATCGCTTAGCGCCTACTCAGAAGTGACCTCTGCCTAACATACAAAGCCATGTCAAACCCAGATCTGTTGGACATGCTACACTTAAATAAAAGCAATTCCTGCAAGCCACGTGCTCCAGAGACCTACACCTTGCCACCACAATAAACAGAACATGCTGGAGGGATAGATTCCTGTCCCAGAGACTTCCCATGCTCTGGCACAGACTACCCATTCATATCATGCAAAGCTACTCATTAGCCCTCTTTAAGAAAAATCTCGACAATTGACTGGGAAATAGGAAATTCACCCCGGGGATCACCTCTGTAACTCTGCTAGACAGGGACGCAGGAAAATAACTTTCTTGGATGGCGAAAGCCAGAGAACTTTTTTGGCTAGGCTTATATAGGCCTCAGGGCCAATAGCCTAGTAACTACCTATGAACTCATGAATACAATTACAAAGCAACTCTACCAAAAGTTTTTGTTTATGCAATAACAAGAACTAGGAGTATACATTTTTGTACAAGTGGAAAACAATTTCATTTTTAAGTAAGGGGTGTTTTTGTAAGATATTTGAGAGGATTTAACTCTTGTAAATGAGTATGTAGCAGTAAAGCAAATATCTGCTTATTTGAGTAGCTGTGGTGCAATGTTTAGGGAAAGTATAAGTCAGTAGATATATGGTAATGGGAAGCTGGAGCTTATGAGGTAGGAAATGAACTTGCATAGCCCTTATTCCTTCCCTCCAGAAATGCCTGCATGTATATTAGTGAAAGAATGTGAAGGAACCCTTTGGTTATCACACCCATGGAGCCAGTTATCAAGAACGCTTTCCTGGCAGCTTGGAGGCACTGTTACTGTAAATGTGTAGCTCACATGTAGGTGGATACTTTTTACAAGCCTTGGCTTAATGAATTTGCCCCTCAGCCTACACCTTTGATCTGATTTATTGTCAGTCCATCATAGGTAACAAAACTCACCAGATTCTGGAACACTGTGACTAGACAATAGACCTATCCTCTGCATGTGCCATCCTTGACAGCTACCCATTTGTGATCTTTGTAGCGAGGGTCTTCCAAGACAGTTTCTGTACATGTAGACATCCAATTCTATGTACAGGCACTAGGGGATGAAGTCAGCCAGGCACTGCAAAGTAGGATGAGCCAGGGGAGAAACCATCATGTTGCAGTTTATGATGAGTTTTTCTTAGCATTCCATTTCCAGAATGTGTTGATATTACATGTTGATAAATTGTGAAGTTTGTGAGGTGTGTAACACAGTGATATGCCCTATGCCGACCCTGTAGAGCAGTTACACCTCATCAGCCATGCTGCATACCCAGACAGTGGTTTCTGTGTTAAGTCTTGATCTATACCAAGGCTAAACATATGATCCATCCTGCACCTCCCTCTCCCTGAACAGATAATTGAGCTTGGGTCATCTAGGCTGTAGACAGAGGTTTGTTCCTCTATGACACTAGCATAATCTTACACTACACAAAAGAGTCCAAAGCTTTTGACTTGTATGACAAATTGGTGCACTCATCTGCTACTTTGGTGTGCCCTTCAGCTGTTCATCTTCCAGATTCCAGTCCTTGCTAGTGGATGAAGCGTTGGAAGAGCTTGCAGACCCCCCAGATTATAGGCAAAAACAGGACCTCATTCAATTATCTGTGTCTTGTGTTACATTACACATTACTTTGAAAATGAAGACAAATACAGTTCTTTCTCTCTTTCATGTGTGGGAGCCTCACAGAAAGCACTAGGGGACTCCCAGAACAAAAGAATACACAAGCTTATATACTGGCGATATTGCTGACAGTACAAAAAATATAAAATGAACCAATTAGATCATTATTCAGGACAATTAACCAATCAAAGGTTTACCCGTAAACATAAGGCAATTTACGTCATTATATCTCTAGGCAGAGAAAGAAAATCGAATACACTTCCAAGAAAAGGCACATTTCCTGTTTTCAAGCAGACTCTTGTTTTTCAGTATTTTTCCATTACTCATAGTTCATTCAAAGTTCACAGTACATCTTAATACATGCAGACTGTCACATACTCAATTCCCTCAAACACATGCTTTGGCTGTTCATATTCTACAATCCCCTCATTTGATGCTGTGTAATGCATCACAATTTAACCTATCATACATTTGCCCCAATTCTAACATAACCATGCTAATGGTGTTTTCATCATTGGAAAACATTGTCATTTCATCGTTTATATTCATAGCTGCAGGCATATAAAACTTAGGCAATTTCTTCACAGTTTTTGAAGACAGTAATTTCAAGATCAGTGCTTTGATTAGAAATAAGACAAGAAAAGCAACAATTGCTAATACTGCACTTAATAAAATCAACTTCAGCAGTCCACCTCCCAAGCCTGAGAACAGGTTGGTTAACCATGCCCATGTTGAACTATCGGCCTCTTTGGCCTCCGAGAGTTCGGAAATTCTTTGAATCAGTTCAAGATGGCTTTCAATTTCGTGCTGATTGTTAGGAATAAATGTACAGCACTCCTCTTGGATTAAAGCGCAAGTTCCTCCTTTCGCCGCTAGGGTGAAATCGAGAGCCATACGGTTTTGGAGTACTACAGTTCTCATAGCAGTCAGTTCATCAGTCACTAGTTCTAAGGCAGAAAATGTAGCATTGCTTAATATTTCAAGCAATTTAGATAGCTTTCTCAGTTCCCAAATTGACTTCACTGCTCCGTATGATGGAATTATACCAGCCCGTGATATGACACCATCACCCAAGTCCATATGGGACAGTCCTTTGGTGCCAGCATGAGCTAAATCATGGTGATAGATCCATGAAGCATCAACTTGACCTACCGGATTGGCAGGCTTCTTGACCTCTCGAATGTTCCGAATTTTTCCTTTAGGTAATGCAGATACATGTCGAATAGCTGGGACTAGGTAGCCCAGGAAGCAGCTGCCAGACCAGTTTCCTGGTAGCCATTTATATGATTTTCATCTGCACATAAAATAATTTTTTACTTTAATGGTGATGTTGATAAACTCGAAGCAATCCCCGGCATCCTGCAGTCCTTGGAATATTTTCCAATAGACAGTCTCTATTTTCTGGGAAAAGTTAGCTATAGAGTTTTTAACAAGTTTTTTTATAGGTGAGAAATCTGTTACACAACCCGAATTGTCTGCAGTGCAGTTATATACCACTGTTTTGTTACAGTGGCTCCACCCTACTCTAGTTTTACCAAGTTTTTGAAAACACACAGTTCCCTTTTGGCGGAGGGACAACTGTAATGCTATCTTGTCCTTTGAAATAACATTTGATGTAGCGTAGATCAGATTCATCCAGGTTTCATTAGCCCCTAAAGGGACTATATTTAGCATCAATCCTCCATGAACAGTAGGAATAGCAGTGCAAATCCAGCAGTCTGAGGCATTGAGGGACGACGCATAAGCATATTTAATAGCTTGGTAGGTGTTGAAAGGTGGATGCCATGTAGCTCGTTTGGCATGAGGTGTAGTTGGAGCAGGAAATAAAAATGGCCACAGTAAAAATAACAAAATGACAAGAATCACCACCAAAATAGCTGTGCAGTACTTTTGTGGAAATGGTGGTTGCACTTGTATTGTTTCGGGAGGGTGAGGTTGTCCAAATGGATAAACATCAGGCATTGTCGGGTGCTGGTACAGTATGGCTTTGAGTACGAGTAGCAGTAGGTGGAGAATCAGGAGTTGGAAAAGGTAGAGGCTGTTGATCTTTAGATGGGATGACCTTCTTGACGTGCGATATGTGAATCCAGGTGGGAGAACCTTGTAGTCGCACCGCTGATGATGTCGTCAGTAGAACCAGGAAGGGCCCCTTTCAGTGTGGCTGAAGCGCTGTTTTTCGTGAGAATGACTTGACGTACACTCAATCACCTGGTTGCAGTGCAGAAGACAGGAACGGATCACGGATATGTTGAGCTGCTGCTACCTGGAGGTAATGAAACTGTAAAAAAGAGACAACAGAAGTGCAATGTACAAGGATATCATGATCAAATGCATCGTACTCAGAAAAGGGTGGTGGTGGAGTCATGGGCATACGCATTAGGGCAGCCCATGAGGATTTCATGAGGAGAAAGACCTTTAGTAGGATGTACTTGTGCTCTCATAGAGAGTAGAGCTAGAGGTAGGGCCTGTACCCAAGTGAGGCCCATTTCAGTAGTAGTTTTAGCCAGTCTAGTTTTCAGTGCCTGATTCATGCGTTCAATAATACCTGATGTCTGTGGTCTATATGGACAATGACATTTTAAAGTGATGCCTAACATTTTGCACAGTGAATCAATGAACTGAGCAGTAAAATGTGTTGCACGATCTGAATATATTTGACAGGGAACACCAAAACGAGGTATCAATTCATAACGACGTTTCTTAGCAACTGAAATAGCATTATTTGTTACACATGGGTAGGCTTTTAACCACCCAGAAAAAACATCAACAGCAGTTAAAACATATTTGAAACGAGCACAAGGTGGAAGTTTAATAAAATCCCATTGCAAAGCTCAAAATGGTCCCACTGGTTTTGGCAGTGGTTGTGCGGGAGCCATAGTGCCTTTTGAAATGTTATACTGTAAACAAATGGAGCATGTGCTCAAAAAATGCTGTACAGAAGCAAAACGTCCTGGGGCAAACCAGTCTTTTTGGATTTGTTTTATTAACGCTTGTACCCCGACATGGGCTGGCAAATGATACGCTTTAATAAGAGAATTTAACATGGACATTGGACAGACCAATCTGCCATCTGGATGTTGCCAAATGAGATCAGAGCATTGAAAACAACCTTGAGCCAGCCATCTTTTTCTTTCTGATTCTGGGACTTTATCCTGTAAAGCTTTTAACACTGTGGTATCAAAAGTAACCATTGGTTGTAGAGGCTGTAAAAAATGTCCCTGAACAGTTTGTGAGAGAGCAGCCTGTTTAGCAGTCCAGTCAGCTAAATTATTGCCCTTAGTTTCAAAAGAGTCATTAGATTGATGGGCTGCACATTTAACAACAGTAAGTTTAGAAGGTAACAATAAGTCTTGTAGCAAGTTATTGATATAAAAATAGTTTTTAACGGGTGCCCCAGAAGATATTAAAAACCCTCGTTCCTTCCACAATATATCAAAATCATGAACAACACCATGGGCATAACAGGAGTCAGTATATATAGTAGTAGACTTGTCTTTAGCTATTTTACATGCATTCGATAATGCCACTAGTTTTGCAGCCTACGCGGAAGTGCCTGGGGATAATCGTGCTGACCTTAAAACTTTAGTCGGAGTACAGACTGACCAAGCCACTTGGAATTTACCAGAGTTTGTTCATAAGCAGGATCCATCAACAAAAAGAACTAAATCAGGATTTTGCAAAGGAGTGTTATATAAATGTAACCTAGGAGAAAGAACTGAGTTTACTACAAGCACACAATCATGTGGTTCGCCCTCATCTGAAGTTGGTATTAAAGAGGCAGGGTTCAGTGGTGGGCACGTTATGACTTGCAGGGCAGGATTATTTATTAAACTTAATTCATACTTAGTAAGGCGTGCATTTGAAAGATACTGTGTTTTTGTTTTTAGAAGTAGCGCTTGAACAGCATGTGGGACTGCTAATATAGTATCATGTCCCAAGGTTAGTGGGGCTGCCATATCAACCAAAACAGCGGCAGTTGCCACAGCCCGTAAGCAAGCCGGGTAACCAAAGGCAACCGGATCTAGCTTAGTGCTATAGTAAGCAATAGGTCGGTAGCCTCCAGTGCGTTGCTGGGCTAGGAGACCCAAGGCAGTCTTGTTTCGCTCACAGCAAAAGAAAACAAAAGGTTTGGAATAATCTGGCAACCCTAAGGCAGGAGGATTTACCAAGTCTGTTTTGATAGCCTGAAAAGCCTGATCATGTTGTGGCATCCAGGGTAAAGGTTCTGTAATATTCTTTTTTAGGAGTTGTAACAGGGGGCCGAAATTTCCGAAAAATTAGGCACCCACTGTCTACAGTATTCTGCTAGGCCAGGGAATCCTTGCAGCTCTCTCTGGGTTACAGGGCGTGGGGCACTTTGAATAGAAGTTATACGATTTGGGAGTATTTGATGAGAACCCATTGCAATAATATGTCCCAAATACTGCACCTTTTCCTGACAGAATTGTAATTTTGATTTATTTACTTTAAATCCTCGTGTAGCTAAAAGGTTTAACACTAGAAGGGAATCTTCCCTACATGAGTTACTGTCTGGTGAAGCTATAAGAATATCGTCTACATATTGGACTAGAACTGAACGTGATGGTAGTTGCAGATCTTGTAACTGTCTATGCATCTCTCTAGAAGATAAGGTTGGGGATTCTTCGTATCCCTGGGGCAATCAAGTCTAAGTATACTGCCGACCTTTGTAGATAAATGCAAACAAATACTGACTATTGGGATGTACTGGAATAAAGAAAAAAGCAGATGAAATATCTATTACCGTAAAACATTTTGCAGTAGGTGGGATACAGCTCAAAATAGTAGCTGGGCTTGGTACAACTGGGAAAACAGGCAAAACAGCTTTGTTAACTTTCTGCAAGTCCTGCACACATCTGTAAGCTTGTTTACCAAGTTTTTTCACTGGTAATATTGGGGTGTTACATGGGCTTGTGGTGGGTATTATGATCTCTTGCTGTTTCAATGCAGAAATAACAGGGGCAATACCAGATATAGCCTCATCTGTCAAAGAGTACTGTGGTACTCGTGGCAACTTTGTTCCTGGTTTTAGGGGTATTTTTACAGGAGTAGCTGAGGTCAAAAACCCTACATTATTGACATGAGTAGTCCACAGGTGAGACGGTAGGGAATGTAAATACTCATTTCTGTTAGAATCTGACTGAATACACATCGTCTGTAAAGTGATAGTGTCATCTAAGGCTCCGGGGGGACTATCCTGTTGGTCTGAAGGTACTTGGAGATGAACTCCATCAGCTGTGCAAAAAATGGTGGCTCCCATTTTGCAAAGCAAGTCTTTTCCTAATAGATTTAAAGGTGCTGAGGGTCCTACTAAAAATGCATGGTTATCCTATAGAGGTCCCAAAGTTACTGGGATTGGAACAATTTCGGAATACTCAACAGGTATACCAGAGACACCCACTCCTCTAGTTATTTTGTTGGAGAGGGGAACATTCATGGCTGCTTTGCCAGCTAGCATGGATTTAGTTGCTTCGGTATCAATTAAAAATGGATAGGGTTTATTTTTAACCAGTAACATAACATGTGGTCCATCCTGATCCACAGGAATAAAAGGGCACAATTGCTGTTGTTTCTGTTCAGTGAACCTTCATTGTGGTTGCTGTCAATTGGCCGGCGTCCAGTTAGAATTCCACTGATGCGACGCATCAGTGTATGGTTCAGGTTGCTCAGCCAAATATGGACACTCATTTTTTTAATGACCTACTTGGCCACAGTTGAAACACTCTGTCTGATTACTAGAATTCTGGGGTGGAGCCGACTGTGTTCCCTGCTAGTTTTGTCTATTCTGATTTTCTGCTCCTTGGCGTCCACCCCTCCCTCTCCCTCATCCTCTATCCCGCTGACCAGTCGGTTGGCCAAAAGCGCTACACATTTGGATTTGTGCTTTTACTAATTTCTCCTGTAAATCCTTCTTTTTTTAGCCAAATGGTCCGATAGGTATTGTACCTGCTGGACTAACTCATGTAAGCCCAGACTAGGCCAGTTTAAGCATACTTTCTTTAACTTGTCCCTCACCTGAGGGCATAACCCATCTACAGAAGCAGCTGACAGCCCGCTTTGTGCTGGTCCTTCGGTGGGCTCTGGGTACCCGGAATATGCCTCAAAGGCTTCAGTGAGCCGATTTAAGTATTCGTCTACAGGTTCATCTTCTTTCTGTATGACTGATTTAATTTTCGACCAGTTGGGGGTAGGTGGCACTATTACAGTGATAGCATCGACTATACGTTGCCTAACCGCCTCAAACCCATTTTTCCCTTGTATGTCGTGCTTTGGTAGTGGGGCAGGAACATTAGCATGATCCCAGATACGTTTCATCAGATCAGCTGGGACAGTGTATTGGAGGACAGCTCTAACCTCTTCTATGGTAGGATTTTGCAGACAAATATGTCCTGCCAATATGCATTGAAACTTTGCTGGGTTAGTACGAATGGGCAGGAGTGATTTAGTAATCGCTTGAAAATCAACTGCTGACCACGCCCTAGGTACCACTACAGTAGCCGGTTGTCCTGCATCTAGCATGTGCTGGGTTTGGGACTTCTCTCAATGGGAATACTCTTTCTTCATCTCATGGGCTAGTGCCCGATTCAGAATCAGAATCCAGGTTAGATTTGTCCGGACCAGTGTAGCCGTCATTGTCTTCAATCACAGTTGGGCATTGCTTGTAATATTTACCTTTGTGTAAATATACGGCTTTTTAATTTTTATATATTTTTGGCTGGCTAGACCTAGGGTCAAAAAGCATTTGTGCTTTTCTTTTTTGCTGTTTTTTTGTCTTAGAACGGGTTAGTCTAGGTGAAGGTTTACCTGTATCTATTTGGCCAGGTTGTTCTATAATCGGTCTGCTAGATTGGCCTCCCATTGCCTGATCTCCGCTTCCAGAGTCGGGAGCGGTCTGCTCTTCTCCCCGCTGGCCTTCACCCTCTGTTGTGGAGCTCACTGCTCCGTCTTGAACCTGTGAAGGCTGATATTGTGGTGGAGGAGCCGTAGGGGGTGGGGGGAACCATGGGTTATCATCCTCAGATGATTCAGTTATTTGCAATTTACTTAATTCCTGTACAGGATATAATCCCTTAAAGGGTGGTTCCCTTAAGCATTTACCATCTGCTACATCTAGATTACTCGCAGTATGCCGCAGTTTCTTTATCTGCTCTTTTAGTTTTTGTTGATTGTCCTTAAGACTACTGATGACCGAGTCCTTTTCCCTTTCTTTAGCCTCACACATCCAATCATTAAAAGCTGCCCAGCACAACCCTGGTATTTTTCCTTTCTTTTTTAATTTCTTTCGCAAGTTAGTCAAAATGTCTTTATTAAAACTACCATTTTCGGGAAAAGCAAGGTCACTGTCATTTTCAGTAAGGGCGATCCACTGATTTAAAAACATGCAACTGTCCCGGGACACACGGTAAAACATATAACCAGCTGGTGTACCTCTTTCTGGCTCATTTATTTTTCCCGCACTCGCTCCCATTTTCACTCAAATAGAGCTATACTTGTGTAATACAGGTTTAGCTAAGGCGTTCTATAAACGTCTTGTTACCCCACTATCATACCTCCTTTCATACGTATGTCGCCAGTATTTTCGTATTAACCCTCATTCATACTGCGCATTCAGTAGCAGAAAAGAAATGCATGCCACTTAACTCAAAACAACTGAATGAGAGAAATCATACCATTTTCTGCATAAAAATAAAAAAAAATTTATTTGCAAATCTTTAAAGCAGACGTGCAGAAAAATGAAAGAAACACTGCAGAAACAGAAAAGTCTGTTATGGGCCCTTTTGTTAGCAGTATTTCGTTCAGTTCTTGACTGCTGCAGCTTGTTCTTAATTCAGATCCGAGTCATGGCACCAATTGTTATGTTACACATTACTTTGAAAATGAAGACAAATACAGTTCTTTCTCTCTTTCAGTGGTATTTATTAACTACAGTACACATGTGTGGGAGCCTCATGGAAAGCACCAGGGAGACTCCCAGAAAAAAAAAATACACAAGCTTATATACTGGTGATATTGCTGACAGTACAAAAAATATAAAATGAACCAATTAGATCATTATACAGGGCAATTAACCAATCAAAGGTTTACCCATAAACATAAGGCAATTTACATCATTATATCTCTAGGCAGAGAAAGAAAATCAGATACACTTCCAAGAAAAGGCACATTTCCTGTTTTCAAGCAGACTCTTGTTTTTTCAGTATTTTTCCATTGCTCATAGTTCATTCAAAGTTCACAGTACATCTTAATACATGCAGACTGTCACATACTCAATTCCCTCAAACACATGTGTTGGCTGTTCATATTCTACACTTCCAAGGTGGGATTCTGGCCTCTCATATTTTTAAGTGACTTATTATTCACAGAAATGTACTTTTCTAATAGCTTACTTCCATGTTTTTCTCAAGATATGATGTCAAAAAAGGAATATTTTTAATAAGTTATTCATATAGTAGATAGCTATGATACATAAAACTGCATGAATAACACAATGTGCAAGAGGCCTTATTATATAAAAAAAAGTTACCAAAGAATTCCTTTGCAAATTGTGAATAGCATCAGGTAATTAGTGGGGGGAGCTGAGAAATAGCATTGCTTTTTATTTAGAAATTAAAACAAACCAAAAAACCAAACTACAGCTGCAGAAGTACGGACAGACACACAGAAGACATAAAATACAAACAGATAAACCAGATAAGAAGAGACCAAAGTAAACAGCGGGCCCGGGTTCAGTGAACCTGGCCGGGGTGAACCTGCACCTGCAGCATCTCTATGGAATAAATTTGTGGTTTAGCTCTCTTTTTATTTAGAAATACCTGAAGTGTTTGTGTTATCTGCATTGCTTTGAATATTGCACATCTCTGACTGCATTTTATTTTGACTTGAAGCTCTTAATCATTCCCTCCAGTAAATCTCTTCTTAGTGTGTACCTTTAACTCCCAGTGGGTGTGGCTTCAGCCTTTAAAAATGAAGTTATCACCTTACAGTTCTAAAAAATATTAATTGACAGAGGTCATTTATCAGTACAGTTGTGTTTGTCATCATGTATGCTTTAAGATAAAATATTCTGATACCTTGTGTGTAGCATGGCTTTGGAATTATTAATGCAAATATGAAAAGGCAATATTTGACGCCTAGAGGAACAGTAGGAGGTAACTACAGAAACGCCTGGAGACGTTACTCAGCATTCACTCCGGAGCAGCTCAGAAAAAGCTGCCTGCTTACTTCCACCATAGGAACAACATTGCAGCCTGAGCTCATTTTCAGAAAATCCATTTGTAATATCATACAGAAAACAAATTTTCATAACTCTTTAACTATAAGAGCTAGACTAAAAATCTAAATGCGAAAGTTGTTCAGCAGACATTGACCTTTCCAACAGTGTAAAGGTTGATAGTGCATATCAAAGTCATTATTAAATATTTGTCAAGGAATTCTGATAACCGTGCATATTTCTTACCTTTTTGGAAAGGCAAAGCACAATATCTTGGTCAGTGTACCATGTAGACCCATACAATTTGTATTAATTTGTTTGTATGAATGTCAGCTTTAAAAATGATACTTTAACTGTGTGATGCTCCTTTACGGAGATATTCACAGAAATATGGTTAATGTAATATTTCTCATAATTGATAAATAAAGCATAGTATTTCATCACCTGTAACAGATAGAGGCTACATATCAGTGTAGAAGTTGTGTGTCTCAATGTCACCTTCACAATGATGCATCATTCGTCTCATCACCATGCTCCCTTGCAAAGATATGGGCATAATAATGAGAAGTATTGGAAATGTATCATTTTCATAATCCTACAAGACTAAACAAACTGTGATATCTGTACATGTGTACAGTGCACAGACACAGTTCTTTTACAGTGTTGTAAGGAGTAACACTGTCTTCAAAATGAGGTATTACGTGGCACACTGACATGCTCCCTTGCAAAGTTATTTACCAAAATATGAAAAAAAATCATAATTTTCATAACCTAAGTCCAAAACAAACTTTGATATCTGTACATGTGTATAACATACAAGCACAGTCCTTTTACCATGTTAGAACTATGAATACTGTCTTCAAAATGAGGTATTACTTGGCACATTCAGATGCTCCCTTGCAAAGTTATTTACCAAAATATGAAAAAAATCATAATTTCCATAACCATAAGTCTGAAACAAACTTTGATATCTGTACATGTGTACAACATAGAGGCACAGTTCTTTTACCATGTTGGAACTATGAATACTGTCTTCAAAATGAGGTATTACTTAGCACATTCAGATACTCCCTTGCAAAGTTATTTACCAAAATATGAAAAAAAAATCTTAATTTCCATAACCTAAGTCCTAAACAAACTGTGATATCTGTACATATGTACAGCCCACAGGCACAGTTCTTTTACCATGTTGTAAGGACTAACACCGTCTTCAAAATGAGGTATGACATAGCACAATTACTTGCTCCCTAGCAAAGACATTTACCAAAATATGAAAAAAAATCATAATTTCCATTACCCAAGTCCTAAAGAAATTGTAATGTCTGTACACGTGAACAGCATACAGACAGTTACTTTTACATCTTGCAAGTAATAAATACTGTCTTCAAAATGAGGTATTGCCTAGCATGTTGACATCTTCCCTAGCAAAGTTATTTACCAAAATATGAAAAAGTATCATAGTTTTCCTAACCTAAGTCCTAAACAGACTGTAATATTTCTACATGGGTACAGCATACACACACTGTCTTCATAATGAGGGATTACTTAGCACATTGGCATGTTCCCTAGCAAAATACAATAAATTGTAAAAATGAGAGAAACAAACTGGTGTAGGTGGGGGTGCTAGAAATGACTCCACATAGACAGAAACCCAAATTTGGCTTGTGCATTCATGTGAATAACAGTGGCAGCTGCTGAGAGTTTTACCTGAAAAGTGAGAATGACTCAGTGTTATACTGTAACTGCACCTATTGTTAATGTGATAATGACCTGCATTTCATTACTGAAAGGTTCTGCATGCTCATACATAGGTGATAATGGCTGCACATAACCTGTGGAAGAACCCCACTGGCATTTGCCTGCCAACTATTTGCAAAACAACAAAGGGACATGTCAAAACATCAATGTTGGCCAGTGGAGAAGCAGATGACATACCCATAAGAGGAAGCAGGTAAATACAAACAGGTCACCCAACTCTCTATGATAGAACAGTACTAAAACCCTGTCCCCATGCGTGACCCTTTGTCCGACTGTCATATCTGGGCCTGTCCAGATGTCAGTCTGTGATGGTTTGACAGCTAGGCTGACATGTAGCCTCATCTGAACATATAGCAACACAAACCGTCTGAAGACCACATCAGATGTGGTGGTGCAATTATGGAAAACCTGCTAAATGGGTGCACTCTTAGTTGTAAAGTCCATAACCTTGTGTGTGATGTTATGGCTTTTACTTCACTCACACCAGAAGTACAAATACATAACAGTAGCCACTGTGGCCAAAGCCTGTGACCGGACTACAGAAGGAGAAAGAGACACATAACTGGAAGTGGAACCACTGGCCAAATTAATGGAGAAGGTGCACACAACAGTAAGTAGTGCAGTAACATGGGTGACCTGCAGTGTATGGAGTCAGTAAACATCACCTGCAAATGCATGATGCACACAATCACATATTCGGAGGTCCATAACAAAATAAACCCCAAACAAAGGGCACCCCAGAGCCCAGAACACATGAGAACTCCACAAACCCAGACAGCACAGACTATGCATACTCCACACACCAGGGTCTTGCAAACACTAAGGTCTTACCAAACACCCAACATATTACTCATAGAAGACTCCACTGCGAGACACACAGATGTGCCACCCACAAGGCAGGATAAGAAAGAAATTCATGACTACATGTTAGTCAGGTTCCATAATCTGCTTTATCACGCATGCACACAGATCACCACAAAACAGGTACAGTCATCAGTATGGCCTGGTCCATGGCGGTGTGAACGATTTCAGATGTACCACCCTGGACTGTAGGAAGACAGACATGTTTCAGTTTCGGAATATGTGTCCCATGCAGGTATGACCCTAGTTTTAAGCAGCATTCTGCCATCACCCACAAGGATGGCTCAGTATGAATGGAAAGTGAGCATCAGTAACAAAGGGCTCACTTACTGGTGTCATGCCAGGGGGATCCACTTCCTGGCAGCCTGGGAACATATGACTGACAGACCATGCTGTGGTGCTACAGATGGCCGACATCCATCTCACTTGGCCTACAGGACTCTGTCAACGGCCCTTGCCCCACACATAGTGCCTTTGTCAGGAAAGTCATGGTGTCCAAACTACCAACATAAAACACCCCACAAACGCTAACTCAGAGGCCATGCCGCTAAATGCTAGCAGCATACCTTTCAACCTCTTAGAGCAAGAAATCTGGACAAAGACATAAATAATGGGGGGAATAAAGTCACAAATATAACTTGGTGACATATATAGAAAGTATGAAACTTAGTAGCCATCTCAGGGTTGTTGCCAGTGCCACATGAGCAAAATGTTAGCATAGAGAAAATAAGAGATTTAAGTAAGATATTTTAATGTATAGAGTTAGGGATACTGGAATAGATGAAGACAAATATGAATTTATGACTGCTATGTGCACATATGAGTTAATTAGGTGTTATATGGCAATGACCCTCTGGAGTTAAATGCAGAAAAGTAAAAACTACTGAAAAAAGACTTGAAAGGTGTACTAAAAATATGGGATCTTTAAACTAATATACATAAAGGAAAATGTTATCAGTGAAAGTGGGATGCAAAAGGAAAACATCTGCTAAAAATTGTATAGGCATCAAGAGGAGGTAAAAGAAAGTACGCTACGATGCTGTACAGGACTGTGAACCTAGTTCCCAACACGAGTCAAATACTTAAGATGAAGGAGGCAAACACCGTAATATGGTCTGACTTGGTGAATGATATTTAAGAACAATGAAATTAGATGGATAGAGACTGTTGTGTATACCCAACAGGGATAAGGCATACAGTAGAATATTTCAGATATAAGTAAAAGAAAGAGCTCATAGACAGGCGGGCCTCAATAAGAACATGTTGATGATAGGCCAAGAATAAAAAAACTATGTGTCAAAAAAAGCAGTGCTTCCAAAGCAGTAACTGAATTCAAAAACAGCACAAAAATCCTACCAATAAATGCCACTATCCTTAACCTGATCCCTAGCCTCAACAATATGCAGGGGGTTCCATGCCTAATTAACAAACTCAGTTCAAATGAAAATCTGAAATTACTTTGGGTTTACTGCTCCTTAGAAGTATGTTGATACCATACAATTGAAGGTCACACTGATGTCCATGGACTGCCTCATACAAGTACTAAATAAAACTTGCATTACTGCACATAATGCACAACTTGGGACATGCCTAAGAAAACCCCCTTCACTTACTAAGTGTATATATTCAGTTGCCAAACAACTGGTATGTCATGTAGCTTCATTCTTTTCAATGCAGCATGGCAATAAAGCAATTACTGTATGACAAGCTACTTGGAAAATAAATTTTAAGTCTGTGTACATACTTGCATAATGAAAAATACATCAATTTCCAAGAGCTCCATAAACAACATTTGAGTCTGCAGTGCTGCAAGCCACATATATAACAAGCTGGAAAACTGCTTTTAGCTACTTACAAAAGAAAATAAGACAGGACAGTGCAATTAGTTTTTTTTTGTCTCTTGCAAACAATTTGCTTGGAAATAAAAACCCTCATTTGGTTTGGATCCCTTCCTGTCTTCCTTATCTTTTTCAATTTACTCCCTACTTGCACATCACAAAACTGACACTCATTTCCTTTTTCACTCCTTAGAAAATCTGCTGGCAGCTAAAATGCACTTTTTTATGTTTTTTCTTCTTCTTATGAATCTGTCCCTGTTCAGCCCATCTGTTATGGAGTATTCTAATAACTATATCCAGCTTGGTAACTTTACTGTATGTAGCTCATACCTGCAGCTAGCTGCTTGATTGTGTTGCTGACTTTTAGTAACCACTCCCAGTACTGCTATCTCAAGTCTGTTTTTTTGGAAAGTACCCCTCCCTTTACGTCCAACCCAGTCTAAAATAATACTGTTAACAGTCTGTCTGCAGTGCATTTTTATCACACACAGCCTTTGTATGCTTTTATTGTGCAACAGACAAGTATTTTACTACACACTGTTCCTTGTCGAGTTTCAAGCCATTCGCTGTCTGTACCTGAGCAATGCACAGCTCTAACCAAAACCTTTTTGAAATGTATTTATTGAATCCAACGCAGCTAATATATAAAATATCGTAAATACAAACACAACTTGAAAAGTTAGCAGTAGGGCAATAGCTACATACTGGGAATGTGTTGTATACGCATCCCTTCGTGTACTGCTTTTCTCACAAAAGCTGATAGTTAGACATCTGACACTGACAGCTATCCACTGTTCCCTGAAGTAAAACTAAAAGCAAAATGGCTTCTACAGTGCTGTCTGATTCAGGCACTGTCAGCTTCAAGATAGAAAATTAAAAGGATACCCAGTGTTTACTTTCTAAGCACACTGTCCATGCTAATGGCAAAGAGTTGTTGGTTGTGAACATTTACAGTATTGCAATCCCACCCTCGTTTCATATGTTGTACAAGGTATCATATTTTACTAACTTACTGTAATTCGCTGTATAACTACCTGTCAATGATTCGAGCACTAAAGTATGACTGGGGACATACCAACCACTGTAACAAGGTGCTGCCTTCGTAAATAATGAATGGGGACACAGCTGGAGTTTACATCTGCGAATAACAGTAAACTTACACAACAGATCAGCTCCCAGCTCACCACTCATCTGTTAAGAGCCTGTTGTAATGACACCGCCGTCCGCGCGGACATTATAATTCCAATATGTAGACAGACTAAGCTCTCTCGACTCAGGCAACACATACAATGCCGCTAGGCCTCTCGACTCAGCGCTGCCACAAGAACCGATGCTCAAAGACAGCGGTCAACGGTCACCACCCTCTCTACAGTCCGTTCATGAGTACTGAAATAGTCGAGTGAAGTGGCAATAGGCTTCCCGTCTTGATTTCAGAAGTTCCGAACAGTAAAGATACAGGCAAAGAAAACATGACAAAATAGAAAGCACCAAACACCATAAGAAGCTGCAAATATGGCCAGAATAGTGACAAAATACTCCTTTATTCAACTTGAAGTGCTTTTCATCTCGCTATTAGTGAGACTTCTTCAGACAACACACTATCACACATCTTCAATATTTAAATACATTAACAATAACTAATCATTAACCGATTACCCCAACCACCAATCGGATCTACTTAAATAATTTTTCCAACATAAACCAAATGTATAAAAAATATACATATATCAACCGTACACATGTACACTATGTTGATTCAAGCTAAAACTCTAAATAGCTCCATCTCCATTTGAATTCATATTTCAATAATAAACTAAAATGATTAAATATTGAATAAATAAATAATTCATCTAAAACCTTATGTACACTTGAATTTAACATAGCAATCACTCCCCTTTTTTTCTTTATTTCATTAAAAATGTGACTTTATTCAACATTTTATGATTTTTATTATTTTTTATTGTAATTATTCCAAGTACTCCTGTTAGTGTTACCTTGCAAGACTCTATAATTTTAAAATACTCATAACTGAGTAAATTTCATTCAAGCCTGGGTACTGACAGGCCCTAGATCGTAATTGCCATTTTAGTTCTAATTTTTCTAAAAGTAATGTTGCTGGACCTCCTTACTTTTGGAAAAATTAGAACTAAAGTGTACATAGTAATTATGGGAATGAAACAGTGGTTGTTTGTATTTATATAACATCTTATACTGACTGTATTTTTATTCAAACAGTTTTAAATACATATAAAGTGTAGTCATACACGTTTTTTATATATGTATTTTTACCTTGTTTTTTTAACATATGTATGGTTGATTATGTTTCATACATTTGGTTTATGTTGGATGATTTAGCATGACAATATGGATGAATTTATGACCAATTGATTAAGGTCTTGGAAAAATTATTTAAAACCATTTTAAATTATTTAAGTAGATCCAATTGTTAGTTGGGGTAATTGGTTAATGATTAGTTGTTGTTAATGTATTTAAATATTGAAGATGTGTGATAGTGTGTTGTCTGATGGCGTGACGAAAAGTGCTTCACATTGAATGAAGGAGTACTTTGTCACTATTCTAGCTGTATTTGCAGCTTCTTATGGTGTTTGGTGCTTTCTAGCTGTTTTGTCGTGTTTTGATTTCAGAAGTTCTGCCTAGCTGGTCCCTGCATGAGAATGCCTCTGGCTGAATCCACCTCCATTGACTCCCCTTTCTGTCCCTCTAAGTCACACAGCTTGCTTTTTTTATGCTGCTGTCTTGTCAAGCCATGGCTTTATCTCTGTAGCAGAGCCAGAAACCGGCAAACAGATGGAGATGGAGGATCTGTCCAAATAAAATGCAGGATCCAGTAGCAATAAAGTCTGCAAATATAAGAAAGATGAAAGGGGATTGCTACTGCTGAACCCTGTATGTATTTGGACAGATGAAAGAAAAATTAGATTGGGGGTGGAGATGTTATGCAAGTGGTGGCTTGCCATGGAATAATCCGATTGGCTGCCGCCTCTTGCTCCTTGCAATGCATAGAGAATCGGCATACTAAGACAGCCGATTTTCTCCAAAAAGTTAAATGTGAACATTATGTAACTCGACAATGAAAAGTAAGTTGAGAAAGTAATTGAAAAAGTTCAGGTACTTTTTCAACTTATTTTTTTTTAAAGTGGAGCTACAATACGCCTGTAAAGTTAGGAGCATTTGTGGAAGGGACTCTGCTGTACCTACATACAATTACTATTGTCTCACAGCACACTCTGATGTAAGCAGAGAGGCGCTGTGAAACGGTACCCGGGGTTGAGTTAAGATTTGATCGCTTATATTTTGTAACTTGTTCTGGTATTACATTTGTTTTAAGTTTTCTGTTCTTTTGGAGTTTTAAGAGTTCTTGGCTAGGGTCAGTTAAAAGGTACCAGAGAATTCCTTTGCAAATTGTGAATAGCATCAATTAATTAGTGGGAGGAGCCGAGAAACAGCATTGCTTTTTATTTAGAAATATCTGTATTTAGCCGAAGTTTTGTGTGGTCTGCATTGCTGTGAATATCACTCATATCTGACTGCATTTTTCCCCATACCTTTCAACCTGGAAATATCAAAAATCTGGACAAAGGCCCATGAAAAATAGGTACAAATCTGTATGCTGATTAACATAAAATTTGCATAAATGATTATGTAACCCTACCCACTTCAGTGGAATTGTGGGATGCCAACTTTCAAACGCAAGCTGAAGAACAGACAACCAAAATATGGCCCCAGCCCAGACCCTGTAGTAAATTATTATTTTTTTTAAATGTGTAGCAAATAGAGCATGTTTTAAATGTAATGTATTGAACTTTTTTCCAGTAAGCAGTAAAACAAAATGCATGAACCAATAATGACAAAACTGCCCAATTCAAAACATTTCCATCATAAATGTCTACTCAAACTTCTACAATCCACCAGTATCAGTAAATATACACAATCTCTGCAGAAGTAAAAGTCATCTAAGTAACTCCACATTCAAGAGATCTGTAAGATCTGTAACTAATGAAGAGGTTGCTGCTAGCAAACAACGTAATATTTCATTGTTTCATCTACAAATAAAGTGCCTGTTGCCCTTGAGGAATATATTGCCTATGTTACATTAAAAAAAATGATAAGGTAGTAATATTGCAATAGGGAATGCATGGCATAGTTACTGGGTATCTCTGCCAAAGAGGACATTTTCAGGACTGCAGAATTCCACCGCCTTTAAAAGTACAACACAGTACAGTATCAGCAATCCATCTACATACTGTGGGAGCAGAAACCACAGCCTTCTGCATCAAAAGCAAGTATACTACCTGTTGTGCTACTAACAACACAAAGAGACTTGGCATAAGCAGCACTAAACTTCTCTCCCCTGAAGAACTATGCAGCACAAGAAATCTGGAAAAAGTCACAATTTATTTGTGGAGACAAAGGCCCAAAACCAGGGACACATTTTAAACATTGCTTTTATAATCTTAAAAAGTTGCTTGAATAAAATATTTTGTGTTGCCATGAATTTCCTGAAAGATAGGAAGACTAAAACTTAGATGGCTATAATTATTTAGTGAATTCAGTCTCACTGGTTTGCCAGAAAACCACAAATTTTAAGAGGAACAGACCAAAAGTATGAGCCAAACATTCCAGACATTCTGTGAAACTTTGGGCAGTTGAGAACTGTGGATGTTATTTCTTGACTCACAGGTGGTGGTATGGGTAGAGAATTTAGCTTCTTGTACCTAAGGTACAAGGTTTGGGTCTGAGTAATCCTAACCACCAGTTATGCCTAACTGGGGCATTTCACACGCACACACACACAACACACACACACACAGACACACACACACACACACACACACACACACACACACACACACACACACACACACACACACACACACACACCAGTTTGTATATTGTTAAACAGTTCTTTTGGCCGTGCTGTTCACAGCAGATAAAATATACACAGTTCTGCATGCCAAATATACACAGTTCTGCATGCCGTAAAGGGCAAACGCTATGCAGACAGCTGTAGACTGGTGATAAATGGTGACATCAGCCATAAATTTAAAGTGGTAATGCATAAAAAAGGGGAAATTAAAAGGGTAATACAAAAAATATATATCAGGAATTAAAGGGGCCATTTGGGAATTCATGGCACCCTATTATTTTGCCCTCATATGGTTTAGAGATGTGAATGCTACGTAATTTCATTTTAAATATTTGAATAGTTTTGCCTATACCTTTTTTAACATGCATTTGAAATAGACTCCATTAAACAATTTTGTCAGATACACAAATACAGGTGCCGCAGTTTCAGTGGTAAAGGTAGCTCTTTTCTGGATTTCTTGTTTTTGTTTTCTTTTATGTTGCAGATAAGTATAAAGTATTATATCCGCAGTAAAAACCAAATGGTGCTGGGAAGAGTTGCCTCCAACAACAATGAAATGAACAGTAAAAAACAAAGCAGAAGGTAGCAGCCATGGCTACGTAGAATAACAGCTTTATTAGTAAAAGAGGTGAGCGCTTTTGTGGCACCAGCCACTTCATCAGACAATCAAAGAACAGTAAAATACAGCATTTATACCAAGCTTATCATTGCCATCAACTACCCAATTAATCCTTAAAACCATATACCTAGTATAAAACGTTTTATACCTAATGTGAAAAATTTTAAAAGCTTAAAATTAAAAACAGCTTGACAATAGAAACAGCATATCACATCATACAACTTAATACATACAATATAAAAGTATAAAAAAGTAAAAAAGTATAAAAGGTCAGCCGTGGCTGCTACCTCCTGGTTTGTTTTTTACTGTTCATAAAGTATTGTATACAGATGTAAACTCAAGGGAGTTTTAATAGAACAAATGACTTGGCTACATGAGATATTTCATGACATTACTTGTGGTACAAATATGGCAAAACACATTTTAGATGCATAATGTACAATTTTACAAGTATATTTTATTTTAATTATTCAGTTTAGGGAAGTGAACAACTATTATTTTTGCTATTAATGTCCCCTTTTAAAATCTGGTATGTAACTGAATAACTAGTAAAACAACCTAGTCCTGTCAAATGTGATTTATACACAGCTGCCACATACAGGTATCTGATACTACTATTGTAATTATTTGTAACGTTTCAATTATATATGACAGCAAGTATGCAGGCTGGTGAGATTAGTCAAACATCTTAGTCAGTATATCCATGCCTGTATCTTGGATTCAAGTCTTGTGAAGATATTTCCAAAGCTGTAATATCCCTAGCTTTGCTGAAAGTTGAAGCCATTGCCAGAATTTATTTTTTATTTTCCTAATCAGCAACAGATCTCCAAATTTATAACTGATTTTACCTTTTCTGTCAGTTTCTTTTATCAAAAGTAAAAGTACTTTATAAACTTTGACTGCCATTTTTTACATAATCACTTAGCAGGTAATAAATTTACAGTGCAGAAGTGTTTTTGTTAAAATAAATTTAATGGTTAGATTTCAGGAGTGTGAATTGTTCTTGTCCTTGATTTTAACTCTGCATTGCAAAAATTGTCTGAACTGCTCTCCTCTTCTGGTCATTTTCCACACTTTACAGTCAAAAGAAGCATTCAGAGTACAAAACACAGTTTATTCAAATAACTTGTCCCAAAAGTAACATAAAATAGAATTTTCTTCCTTATTTTTCTCTGCGTATTTTCTCTTTGTTGACATGGCTAACCTTTTCAGTGCAGTTCTTCTTTGGTACACTTTAGCTATTGCTTTTAATTCCCTCATGCTTTCATTTCTTTATTTTAACATCCCCCATGTTTATGTTCTTTCTTTTTATTTTGTCCACTGGCACTGTCTGTTACCTCTTTAATCCTTTCTCCCCTGTGTCTGTCTCTCCCGTGTTGTGATTGTCTTTACTTTAAAATTGTTATCCTGTGCTATCATCCTGCTGTTGCTTGTAGGTTTGCATTATCTTTAAGCATTATATTTATCTGAGTACATTTACTGAACTTCTGACATTAATCTGACTTACCTTTTGTCGCCACAGCCTTTCCTTTACCACACTTGTTATGCTCAGTGTTCCCCAGAGCCACATAATTTCCTTTTCAAACAAGGCTTACTTCACCCTAAACTGCTTGATCACCTGTTTTATGGAGTTATACTGTATCCCTGCCCATCACCATCTATCTTGCTTTTTCTTGGTAACCACATTTTCTAAGCTATGTTTTTTTTTTGTGCCATAGCACTATTTTTGTTGTGTCATCCCATTGTTAATGTCAGGAGGGTGGGATTAGGTCTCACTCTTATCTCTGAATTATCCCTTCATATTTTTCCAGGTTTATTTCTTTACCTTTACCTCAGTGAAGATGCAATTATGGACTATGCCTGCTTTTGAACTTTAAACTGTTATGCAGTGGTTGCTTTAGTGTACATAATTCATACTTCCTCAAGAATGCCTTGTTCAAGTCTAAAGTAAAACTGTTAACAAAGCAACAAAACCATACCTCTCAACTTCTTTACTCAAGAAATCTGGTCAGAACCAAAAACTTTTTTTTTGGGGGGGGGGGGGCACAGAGACCATGGTTAATTATTCTGGCCCATAAAGAAACACATTTTGTATCAACATACGTGCTCTGAGCATTAAGGATGAAACTATATAATGCTAAATCTCGAGTTTTGCCCATTTACAATGAAACTAAGCCTTGAAAAGAGAATCTAAACTACAATTTACTATAAAAATAAAAGCATGTCACTGTTATCAGTTGTCTGTACCAAAGGAGCTTGGCATTCCAGCTCCTGTCCAGCAACGGATGTATTTTTATTAAGGGGGGGGGTCAGGTGGGGGAGGTATCATTTGAGATTAAACATAAAACAAGTAACCGAAACAAGAAATGCTCAGCAAGGATGGAAAACCTGAATTTATTGTATCTAATAAAGGTATGAGGAAGTCTTACATTTGATTAAGATGAAAGTGCTTACTGTCTTGTTTTATTATTGTGGTTTAGTTATATGATAAATAAATTCTGTTTTTCCGCCCTTGCTGAGTGTTTTCTTGTTTTGGTATCAGGAGAGATTCCCGGCACCAGTGATCGACATGAGACAGCACAGCAGTGAAATCGGGGCCCAAAATGTAGTAAAGATAGTTACTTTTTAAGCGGCAGTAGCACGCCCACCCAATTCTATATGAAGAAGAAACGGGTATATGCAACAGATTTACTGCATCAACTACTTACTTTTCAAAGTACATACAATTAAAAGGCACACTGCTCAATTTAGACTCCTACCATCATTTATAGAAGATGGAGTGTGTTAAAATGTTGTACAGATATTTTCTCTTCATTACTCTCTCAAACACTCACCACTTGCATCTGTTTATTTAATTACACAAGACCCAATACTTATTTGAAGCACCATGAGTACTTCGGAATAGAAAATCTGTGATGCTATCGTTTCCCAGTAAGTATGCACACACACTACTTGCGAGTTGCAAGAGAAGTCGCCAGCCCTTACTGTTGCACTTTCAAATCATGTTTACTTAAATTTGCACCATTTACTAAATACGTATCCATTCACACTTGAGATGATGCCACAGTGGTTATCGGTACACCATGCTTTTGTGCTGCTCACCCTAGCGAGCCAGCTAATAATGTTTAGTGCTACACATCCACTAAATGTTTCCCAGTAGACAGCATTACTTCTCCACACACATAAATTAACACCACTACCTTAAATCTCACCAAAAGCAATCTGATGATTTGAGATGCCGTTCACAAGATTATTTTAAAAACGTTTTTTTTTTTAGTTGATGGAGTCAGTCATCCTATGTTATTTAATGGATGTAACGCAATTACTTACCTATTTCCAGTGCTGTGAGACTGATACACAAATACTAGCAACGTCACCACCCATGGTTTGAAACTCCCTCTCCAGTCTCTGAGTTCAAAAATTGAGAATTGAAGGGGCCACACGGAAATCTGTGGCACCACATTATTTTGCCCTCAAAACTGGTAAATACCGAGGAATTCGGTATGGCTGAGAGGTATGTACTTCCCCCTCCCACGCACCCAGTCCATGTTGTCTTCTTAAATTTGGTGGCTTTTGAGTTGCCTGCCCCTACTATAAATCACATTTGGACACTCCTCCCAGTCCCATCTCATGAGCTCATTTTAGTGAGTAGAGAGAGAGATCATTTGGGAAGGCCCACCCCCTTAGTTTGTCAACCTTGAATTATCTTGTTTCATCCCTTTCCACTTAACCTAAAAAAAAAATTGCACTTTATTCATCTGCTTTTACTGTGTTTGTGTTTCTTCCTACTTTATTTTGCTTTTGCTGCTTGTCCTTAAAAGCACTCAATTGCATTTATTCTGCTGAATTTAGTACTACTTGTTAGTAGCCTGATTAAATTGTAACTGCTATTCTAAGCCTTTTTGTTTAAGCACTTGGGCTTCAGGCCAGTTGTTTTACATTAAGAAGGTTTGTGGTCAACACTCTTTGAGAGGAGAGGGCAGAGTTTGCCTTTCTATGCTGGGAATTGCTGGTTGAAGGCTTATTGTGCCTGCTTATTTCTTTCTGAAATTGGTGCACCTTGTTTGCTGTAGCATAGACTAGATTCAGACCTGCTGAATCTTGCTCTGTTTGCATAAATACTTGAGCACTAATCCAGGCCATCTATTTGGAGAGGGTTCCCTGCACCTCAGTGACAGGAGTGTGCAGTTAGAACTTGTCTGATTTTAGACTGCTGAAACAGGGCTCAATCTGAGCTTTTTTATTGGTTAATTGGTTAATTTGTTCAAATCAATTTGCTACTGTTATATTTAAGTGTGCATCTGTTCTCCTGTGTTAAATCGACCTAAACAGAGTTTAAATATCTTTTGCATAGTCTGGTTACAGGTTTTGCTGTATCCAGATCTGTTTGTGTGATTCTGTGTTTCCTGCTATGCCATCTTTTGTTGGGTGGGGCCTGCCTGCACTTAGTGGGAGTAAGTGAATTGGTTGGAACTGGTCTGGCATAGGGTGTTGAGCTAAGAGCTCAGGGACAAAGGTTGATTGGTCAATTTCATTGTTTTTATTTTACTTTCATTTTTTTGGTATTTAAACTCAGCATTTTCATGGGTTTGCACTTGTTTGCCCATTGCACACTGCTGCTATGCAGTTTTAACCCTTTGCAAAGTATCTCAGTTGCATTTTGTCCTTTACCAGCACTCCTGTGTAAGTGAGGCCCTCGCCTGCAGATATCGTATTGATTTTATCCAGCCCTACTCATACCTATAGGTACTATCCTCAAATAGTTCCCACTCTGCTATCCCTAACCTTTCTTCCACAGATTCTGATAACTGTAGATGAACAATTTCCTATGGTTTCTCATATCTGGTTGATATGGGCATCCTGAGATAGTATAGCAACTGCCTTATGTACACAGACAACCCTCTACTCCTACCACATAGGAACACAATATGTGAGAGATGCAATTACATTAAGAACCTAGAATCCTCGCTGTCTCAATCACAAGCCAGTACATCTGGCACTGAGAAGGTTGTCTGCACAAACACTACACCTCTAACAACACCCACATCTGTTCAACACACTCCTATATATGCGGGGGTTCTCAACAAAAACATACCTAAAAAAGAGACATCTGAAGCAAATGCACACACGCACATCACAACCCACAGCACCAAACATCACACATAGTACACACGTCTGTGTCACTCAGCCTGTAAGACCCAGTCACAAACCCAGCATACTAGTCATAGGAGACTCTGTTGTGAGACAAAAAGATGTGACCCTTACAAGGCTAGACAAGGAGAAAGTCAAGGTAATTTGCTTGTCAGGTGCTAGAATCCACCATATCATGGACGCAGTCAAGTCTCTTAACAATAGATACTGTTATGACTGTCATAGTCCATGTTGGTGTGAATGACTTGAGACGTACCTCTCTGGACTATATGAAGAAAGACAGGATTGAGCTCACTGAGTATGTGTCCCAGGCAGGTATGTCCCTAGCTTTAAGCAGCAGCCTATCATCACCCAGAATGATGCCTCAATACAAACAGAAAATGATTGACTTTAGCAACTGGCTTAGTTTCTGATGTCATTCCAAGGGGATCCAGTACCTGACAGCCTAGGAGGACATGATTGACAGACCACGATGCTTTGCCAGAGATGGCCTTCATCTGTCTCCTGGGCTTCAGGCTTCTGGCAAAGGCTCTTGCCTTCCCCATAGTGCCATTTTTAGGCAAAGTCATGAGCACAAAATTACCAACATGAAAAATTCTTCTAAAAGAAATATAAAGGTCATGCTGCTAAACACTAGGAGTCTTAGCATGAAACTGCACTCATTACAAGCATTTCTTGCCCTGGAGGATGCTATCATTTGTGCAGTCACTTAAACCTGGTTCACAGCTGTGGAGCGCACCCCAGCCTTACCAGGTTACTCATCTTACTATACTTTCAGACCCCAAACAGAGGGCTACAAAGCCAATGGAGGTGGAGTTTCAATATTTATCAAAGACATACACAGCTCCAGGCTGGTCAAATGGTATGTTAACTGTTAACTGTTGACAAAACACCTATTTTAATCATAGCTAGCTATAGACCCCCTACCATGACTCAGGACGCCCACTACACCTATCTGGACGTACTTAAATCCATCAAGATTCAACCCGCTACCCTGATCGTGGGTGACTTTAACTACCTAAACCATAGAGCAGAGAACCTATTCTAGCCCAAACATGAATGGCCAGAGATTCTTCGACTTTGTCAATGCCAATGCATTGGATCAGCTGGTTGATACTCCTACAAGAGGTGAAAATATCCTGGACCTGGTCCTAACCAAAATTAGTAGCCACTGTAGCACCCCTACAGTTTCATCCTCCTTGGTAAGATCCAGCCATAAAGCAATCACTTTCAAAGTCACCATCTCCTCTGACCTCCACCCATCAGGGTCAAACAAAAAACTTTTCCAAAGCTGACTACAATCTCTTCAGAGCAGGTATATGCAGCTGCACAGCCACTGTCCCTTCAGTTGGAACTAGCACTAATGTCAAAGCCTACACCAAAAAACTATATGAGCACCTACATAGCTGTATGGACTCAGCAATACCTGACAGGACCAAATCATCTTCCTCAAGGAACAATAAACCTGTCCAGTGGACAGCAGCAATAAACAAACTCTATAATAAAAGGAAATAAATTGCTGTCCATGACCAAGAAGGAGCCGGTGCCAAATTGGAAGCAATCTGTCCTTTGTCTGAACAAGTAAATAAGGTTACTGGTGAAATAAGGCTGACTTCAAGTCCAAAAGGGCCACATCCACTTAGGACAATCACAAGGCCTTTTTCACATATGTCCGCAATCTCAAAGGTAACACCCAAATCTGCCCTGAGCTGGTGGTCAATAACACCACATACACAAACACCATAGATATAGCCAACCTGCTGGCAGACAGGTTCAGTGAAAACTTCACCCCCCTGTCCCCCCCATCAGTAAACCAGGATATCCCCAGCATCTGTCTCCCTCCCCTCATCACCAGGGAGCAAGTCTTTAATGCCCTCTCAAAGGCAAAAAATACAGTCTCCATGGGACCCGATAACATCCCTGGCTGTATCTTACATGAACTCAGGAATGAGCTCTCAGCTCCATTAGGCACCCTATTCAACCAAAGCCTGAGCACTGGCTTCATCCCAGCTGAATGGAAGATAGCCACTGTCATCCCTCTACACAAAGGTGGAGCGTCTACTGACCCAGGCAATTATAGGCCCATCAGACTAACTAGCCTGATCTGCAAGGCCATGGAATGCATTATTCTGGAGCTTATAAACAAGGACATTGGCAACCTCCAAACACTTGACCCCACACAGGTTTTATCAAAGGGAGATAATGCCTATCAAACTTGGTCAACTTCTTTGAAACAGTTACCAAATCCATGGACGAGGGGAAGACGGTGCACACCACCTAACTTGACGTAGCCTAAGTCTTCAACACTATTCCCTACTCAAGCGTAATAGATAAACTCTCCCAGCTAGGCATCAGCCCGTATGTTACCAGATGGGTAGCTAACTGGCTCACTGATGGAACACACTCAGTCAAAATAGAGGAAGCTACCTCTAGAAGTAGACCCGTAACGAGCAGTGTACCCCAAGGATCAGTCTTGGGGCCTCTATTGTTTGGGATATACTTTTCTGAGGTGCAAGCCAAAACCAGTGGTCTTTGGCTGACCATGTTTGCATATGACTGCAAGCTGGGCACTGTCTTAAATTCCCCTAGTGATGTGAACATCCTCCAAGAGGGCCTTACCTAAACTAATGACTGGTGCCAGAAGCATGGCCTCAAACTGAATGCCAAGAAATGTGTCATTACCCTCTTTGGGGAAAATGGCATCCCCACTAATTATCACATTAATAATAACATACTAAGCACGCAGTCAGTTGTGAGGGACGTGGGCACCCAGGTTGATAGCAACCTGACTTTTGATGACCACGTTGCCTCCGTTGTACAGAAGGCTTTCTACATGGCCCACCTCATAAATAAGGATATCTCATCCAGGAATAAGGTCATAACATCCCTGTACTCCTCCCTTATCAGACCCATTATCGAGTGCAGTGCCCCCTTCGGCATGTACCTTGCCAAACACATGTAGCAGTTGGAAAGACCACAGAGGTTCCTGACCAGGAAAATCCAGGGTCTCAAACATGTGTCCTATACAGATAGGCTAAAAGCCGTGTCCGTCTACTCAGTCTTGTACAGACTGCTTAGAAGTGACCTGTGTCTGGCATACAAGGCCATCTCGGACCCAGCCTTGATGGAGTTGCTGCATATCCGTAATTTCAACTCCACTCACACAACCCACATGCAAGGCCTTTACCTGGTCTGTGACATTAATAGAACTTGTTGGCAGGATAGATTTGTGTCCCAGAGACTCCTCCATCTGTGGAATAGACTCCCTCTCCATGTCAAGCAGAGTACCACTCTAGCCCTCTTGAAGAGGAGCCTGGACAATTGGATGGGAAACAGAAAATACACCCCTGGGATCCCATCTGTGTCCCTGCTGGACAGGGGAAACAGGTGCTGACTTTGAGGGAACATGGGCCAAATTCTTGGCTAGGCTTATAATGATCTCCACGCCAATAGCCTAGTATCATTCTATGGACCTATGAACCTATGCAATTTGTACAGTTCTTTGCCATAATCTTGTCGTGTAATGTACATTCATAAATGTCTTCAGTATTGTGCAGATACATCAGTAAACATGTAATTTGTTGATAGATGAAACTGCATGAGCCCATAGTCTATTTTTAAAACGTTTGCAATTAGTGGTGACAGCAGTCTTCCATTTGCCCAGGGAGTCAAATGTGTTGTGTATTGTCTCACGATTGTTCAAGGTCCCTCAAAGCATAGATCTATAAGATGTCTCTGTTTGGTAAATTAATTGCCTGTCCATACTAAAACTATGGATTGTAATGTCCAAATGTTTTTTTTTTTCCACTGTGTTCAAAAGACAAAATTTATTATTATTTGACATTTGTTCACCGGGAGAGTTCAACTGAGTATTAACCCATTTTCAGAGAGGCTGGGGACGAAAAGCTCCATAGACAATTAGCAATAATTACATAGTTACAGTGTTTACAATCCTTTATACAAAGAACATAAAGTACTTCAAATTACCAAGAAATTAACAATAATGGGTAGAACATACATTTATACATACATTAGTTAATACAATCTTACATTAGAATGCACCAGAAGGTCATGTAAAACAGGGATGAGAGAGGAAAGGAGAGAAATTACAGAGGATTGAGTAGGATGATTTGTGGATGAATTTAAAAGTGAATGTGCAGGGTATGTATGGGGAAGGAGGAAGAGTAGAATAGGGATAGGAGATAGTCTAGTAAAGAGGAATAGATGGGCAAAGAAGAGAGAATTAGAGTAAATAAGTTTAGAGTTAGATTGAGAGAGAGTAGGATTAAGGTAAGTATACAAGTTACAGTGAAAGGGAAGAGAGCGACTGAATTGCTTTGAGTAGGAGGAGAATATGTAATGAAATGAATTTTTGATTTGATAGTGGGGGGTGAGAAGGCATTTGAAGTAGTAGAAGAAAATTAAATAGTTACATATGATAGGCATAAGGATAGAAGGATGTAGGGTAGGGGATAATAGACAAGAGAAAATATGAGTTAGCCAGAGCTAGAGCATGGGCAAAGCAAGTTGAAGAATAGGTGATTCTTAAGTAGTTTTTTTTTTTTTGAAAAGAGCAGGAATAACTGAAGTTATAATAGGCTGAGGGACTGTGTTCCAGATTTTGGCTATATGATATGAGTAAAGTGAGTCCCAAGCACTATTGTTGGATTTGGTTATTTTAGTAATGATTTATTGTAGGACCTGATTATTTGTTTAGGGTTTGAGTAGATTTTGGAGAGCAGGGGCTTTTTCTGGTTGATGTATCAGTCTGTGGGCAATGATGAGCTGGGTATAAGTTATGTAATTGGGGTAATTCTAACCAGTTGAGTTGTTGCAGAGCAGTGGTGAGATATGTGTGGGGAATTTGTAGCTAATCTGAGTACTTTGTTGTAGCATGCTTCTAGTTTTGCCAGATCTGTTTTCATTAGTTTGGTAAAAATAGGGGAGACATATGGGAGAGTAGAGAGTAGATAGGCTCTGCCAATTGCCTGTTGTGTAGTCTGATCTTTCTATTCCATCTTGCATATGAAATATGTTGCCTCATTTCTGAAATTTTAACTAATAGTATAACAACTCTAGTTAGTAATTGTTGTTTCCATTGAGAAACCTTACCACTGAGATGTAGTCCTCTTCTCATTTTGTGGTAGTTATACTCCCAGTTTAGTTAACATAGAAAGCATATCTCTTGCAATACATTTATCAAGCTTAGAATTCCTTACTATAAACTGCAATATGAAATTCTTACAATGATCTTCTTTTGCCGGATGAAATGTATAACACAGACTAGCAAATGAAGTTATAGTTAACTCTCCCTTCTCTTGCATTTACTAATATTCTGATGCCTTTATTCACCCTGCAATAACATTAAAATCCCTTTGTCATTTTTGTCAGTAAGGGTACCACAAATAAAGTGTTTGCTCCCCACCATTAAGAGATTTACATTAGGAGTTTTAAATGTCTGAGTGATATTGATAACATACCATCTTTATAAAGAATCTGATAATTCTTAGCATGCCATCCATATGACTCTATTCCCTTGCTTGCTTCTGGATCTAGACATAAAGGATTTTAGTAATTTGTTTGTTGGCAGGCCAGTGCAAAGGCTGCTGCATAAATTTCAGAATCTGAACCCCCAAAGCATTCTTGTTGTCTTTCAATGTACCATATTTCTTTTTTTTAATTTCTCCAAATATTTTGGGTTTCTAATACCATAATGGGAATGGACCCCATTCCTAAGTCAAAGTATGATTAGAGTTCATGAAATTAGCATTGTTTCAATCTTTAATATTATCCAAAATGTTCTTTGCAGCACCCACAGCGTGCCTAGAATTGACTCCTCCTGCAATTCATGCAGAGTTACATGTATTGGTGACATATCTAAGTATGATTGTACATTCTATTTTATAAGACCCATTGCTCCTACTACTACTACTACTACTACTACTACTGGGACTGTTTGGATATCCTTCTTGCACATTGCCGTCATTTCTGCCTGTAAATCCTGGTATTTTATGACCTTGTGTTTCTGTGTATGCAACACACTGTAGCAACTGGGTGTAACAATTTCAATGATCAGTGGTACTTTTGTCTTCTTTTCTTGGACTACTGTAGCTGGTTTTCTGGCATCTGTTTTTTGAACTGTTGGGAATGGGTGAGCCCATGTAATATAAATGTCATTGTTTTCTATAATGCTTTGTGGCTTGTGTTTCCATTGCTTCTCAGCTACTTCAATATGATATAATATTTGCTCAATCCCCAATGCAACAATCTTGCCACATTATTATGCCTTTCAAATACAGTCCTTCTGCCATTAGTGGCTCACACCCAGCAACAAGATATGCAACTGCTTCCAATTCTGTTTTACAAAACCTGCATTTGTCTGTTTCTCCCACGTGTTCAATAGACTTTGTAAACTAACGTGTCCGTAGTCCACTGTCTTGGGCTGCCAGTATTAGCCTTTTGTCTTTTTGTTTAAATTCACCTCTCCTTAACCAGTTCTGCATTCGATCCTGATCAACATGAGGTTGTTCCAAGAGTCTTCTGTATTTGCAACTGTATTTATGCATTTTTCACTTTTCTTGCCTTTCACATCTGATCATTCACCTTATATTTATTTCTTTTAGGTTTTGGCACGTTCATTTGCTGCCTGATTTATATCTACTTCTGCTTTGATTTCCATTCCTGCTAGATAGACACTAGTATTCTTCTGCTAAACTAAGCAGGGAAGTCTTCTTAGACGTATTCTCCTCATGCTTTAAATCTTTTACTACATTTGGATCTTGTGAAGTCAGCAGATATGTATGCAGTCCTACGATTGCAGATCTATACATGTAATCAATATTGAAGAGGCCCATACCTCCTTCAGAATGGGGAATATATAAAATTAGTTTGTACTGTTTTTTTTTTTATAAATCATTTGATAAGCATGAAGCATATTTCTTGTTTGCCTGTCTAACTTATCCAGTACCCTTTGGGGCCAGTCACTGATTCCAAAATTGTAAGTTAGGTCAGGAAGAGCTAATTGGTTTATAGCTTGGACTGTGTTCCTAGGTGTCAGCTGTGTTTTCACTATTAATTTTAGTCTTCTAAAATATCCCTTACTAAGTTTTATTTGCATTTGTTTATGTTTTATTATTGATCCTTAATGGTTGCCCAAATGTTTATGCAGTCCTTTTTGCTCAAATTCTTTTATATCACATTCCTGTCCCAGGCTGATATTTTCTTGGTGCTGCAGCTTTCCTGCTTTAAAGGTTGCTTTTGCACATTTATTAAGACCAAATGACATTGTTATATCATATGAAAAAGTTTTGACCCCTTGTAGTTGTACTTTCAATTCCTCATCTGATGAACCGTACAGTTTTTAATCATCCACGAAAAGAAGATGAAAAATGCTTATGCTTTGTTGTTTTCTGGGAGGCAAATTATAACCATGAAAAACAACACAGAAAAAGCCAGTGCCATGCCAGTAAAGCGTTTATTGCGATCTGGTACCTCGGTGATCCATTTGAAGCTGATTCTCATTAGGATTTGTGAAATTATAACCATGACCTAATCTGTTAAGTAGAGAGCTGAATGGGTTAAGGGCAAGAGAAAAGAGCAGCAGTGACTAAGAGTCCCCCTGGAATATCCCCTTTTGAATTTTTATCCCTGGAATAGTAATTTGCCATTTATCATGGCTTAACTGCAAAGTGGTTTGCCTCTGTTTATTGGTCGCTGTCATGTAATCAGTCAGTGTAGGGTGTATAATGTACATTTGTAAGCACTCTTTTATCCAGAAATGTAGAATACTGTCAAATACTTTCTTGTAGTCTATCCATGCCATATTTAGATTCTCCCTCTTTTTACAGTTCTCCATTATGACTTTGTTTAACAACATATGATCCTTTGCTCCATATGATTTTCTTTTGTTACCTGTTTGTTCTATTACCTTGAAAGAGTTTTCTTCTAAATGACTATAAAATCTGTCGGCATCAATTCCAGTGTATAGTTTATATGTTGTCGAAGGCAAGTTATTGCTTTACAGTTTTTAGGATAGCTAGCATGTTCACTGTTAAGCAGGAGTATTGTTTTTCTTGTTGTTAACCAGGTTGGTGTCTGTTAGGGGTGCGCATATAAATAGTGGTTACTCAGGGCTAAATCTTCATGTGAAGATGTTAATGCTTTTAGACAGAAGTTAGGTACTGCATTTGGGCCTGGGGTTTTACAATTATGAGCTTTTCTTAACTTTGTTTCAGTCTCTCTGCATGTTACTTAATCCCATTTCATATCATGTACATTAGAAGTTCTTATTTTCTTTTACTATTTCTATCCATTCAGCATCTTTGTTATGTTCCACAGGATCTTTGTAGATATTTCTCCAAAACGTGTGTATTTCTTCTGTTTTTGGTGGAGTTTTAATTTCTTTTGTCTTGTTTCCCTATTCTCTATAATCTTTTTTTGAGTCATCAATAAATTGCTTATTTTGTACTTTTCTTTTATATTTATCTGCATATCTTCTAAGTTTATCTGCGTGTGCTGATATTTTTAGTTTATTATTTGCAATAGTGCATGCTAGATCCTGATCTGTTCTGATACTGAGTATTGCTTTTATCACATCTGTCCTTCTGAGTATTTTTGTTGATCTTTTCCCTCTTCTGTACTCTTCTAACAGTGACACTTCTTGTCTTACTTGCTTTATAGTTTTCTCCATTCAGTACTTCCATGGCATTTGATTTCTCCCCTTCCTTTCCCTTACTGCCCCATGTTTTTGTGGTAAGACTTTATCTGTTATTAATTTAGCTGCATGGTAATATATCCTATTTACTTCTGTTATATCGCATGAATTTCTGTGAACAGTCTTAATTATTGTGTTAATTTGTATTATCAAACTTCTAACTTGTTGGGTTTTATTGACTTTCTGTTGCCTGTTTTTTTGTTGATCTTAATATGTCTGTCCATCTCTATTAAGTCAAGCAACCCTTCTCTTAGATCATTTCCTTCTAAACTGGCGGCACATTCTTTGTTCTCCATTTCCTGCAGGCATTCTACAGAAAGTTCCAGAGCATCTTCTTCCATCACATTCTTTTCAGTTTCATCCTGTGTCATGCGCTGCTGTTTCATATGGGAACCCTTGCCTATCACTCCACAACATTGACTGTATCAGTATTGCAACAGCTTCCTTTTCCTTCCCTTGCTGTGCAACTCCAACTGAACTTTTGTACTGGTTTCCTTTGGAGGGCTCCAAAGTATCTTCATATGGCAACTGATAAGCTGTTTCCTACTCCACTGATTTCTCCTTAATTTGGGGATCCATTGCTCTGTCATGCTGTGATGTTATCAGAGTTAGATTTTCTACACTAAATCCTTAACTTCACAGGAAATCCATAACCCAAGTTTCTATTCCTTAACTTTTCCATTACTATTCCTCTTTTCTAGTTTTCATCTTTGTTTTCTCATTTTTATATTGTAAAATTTTCCATCTCCAGATGCCTTTGCCTGTATTTCTCTTCAAATATATTTGGTCCTGCTCTTTTTGTATTGATTTGCTTTAATTTCTCATTTGCGTAAATGTTGCACCATATTAAATCTAATTTTCTTACCTATGTCCATATTTATTCATAAGATGTCTCATGTTCCTCCTTAATTCAGGGACTCATTGTTCAATCATGCTGTGATATAACCTATGTTAGATTTTCTACACTATATTCATCACTTTGCAGATATTCTATAACTTCAGCTCTAACTTTTTTAACTTCTACTCTACTAATCTTCTGTTCTACATTCTGTCTTTGTGATCTTATTTATTTATTTTTTTTGCATTGCGAAATTTTTCATATCTGGATGCCTTTGCCTGTGTTTCTCTTCGGATATCTTTGGGGCTGCTTTCTTGTATTGATTAATTCATCTTTCTCATTTGCATAAATATTGTACCATATCAGATCTCCCTTTCTTTCCCATGTCCATATTTCTTTTTATATACCTTTCAAAAATCTGTAGATTTATTTCTTTATATTTTCACACTTCCTCAGTTGCTTCTTTTTCCAAATGGCCCTAGATTTCTTAGTCTACATAATGTTTTTCATAAATCTGTTGTATTAATAAACACAAAGTTTTATTTGAATCTTCTGACTTTTTCTTGTGCAAATATTTTTCTTTCCTCTGATTTCTCTCTTACCCTTTTTTGCATATCTTCTGTCTGGAAATGTTGGGCTTCTTGAATAATAGTAACTCTTATCATGTTCAGGGCTCTTTGTTTAGCTAATCTGTTTTTGTGATTTTTTTTGTGGATTACTGCTACTCCCCCTGAGCAAGGCCTAGCCCCATTGTAGGAATGCTTCTGTGTCTTGAGGATGCTACACTGCCATTTTTTCCATTTCTGGCATCAGTGTGCCTACCAGGATTGGGCACTTTTTTTTTATCCTGGGTTTTGTGTACCCAGCTATCTTTTTATTTTTTAACCTACTTTTGTCCATGATATATGCTATATAAAATGCAGTCTATATATCAGTGTCGTCTTGGTGAGATTTTGTGAAAAACAGAGTCCACGTTATGAAGGTACTCACGAAGACTTGAGGATGAATTTAATGCCAGCAATACTACTCTTCTTTGTTTGCTGATTTATCATCTCTCCATTTGGATCCCAATCTCTCCATTCAGGCTCTTCCCGTATTGCACATCTTATCCTAGATGAATGTTTGTATTATTTTTTGGTAAGCTTTTGAAAGGATCTTATACATGGCATATGTACTAGGATATCATATTGAAAGGAATGGAAAACATCTTTAGTGTAGCAGTACTGCCAGTTAGTTAAATCCTTATTTTCCTCCACATTTTTATGTTTCCATGTAAATAGCTTTACCAATAGCTGATTAATATTGACTAAAATATTTTTAGGGGACTAGTTCGCATAATGGTTAAGATCTTCAGTTCCCATGCATAAGGTACAAGATTTAATCCTGACCTCCAGCCAATGCTTGTTTGGAGTTTGCATGTTCTCCTTGTGTCTCTATGGGGTTCCACCAACCTCCGAAAAACATGCTGTTTTTCCATCTCACACTCACCAAAAATGAATCTGTGGGCAAAAGTACTGATTCTATATGGTACTTTATAGGGAGAAGAGCTGAACAGTCTAACCTCTATGGGCATGTACTGTGGTTCACAGTATCCTCAAGATAGGAGAACACAGATCACAGAGTGCAAGGCTACTCAGTGGTGTAAAATATGGCTCTAGGTGCTTCAGTCATGCTGATTAATGTCACCAAATGGGCATGGGCATTTACCGATGATAAGTTGGTTAAGGACGTGGCTTACTCTGACATACGGCAGCGACCTCTAGTGGTGAGAAGGGTGTGTGTGCCTTTATTCGCCATTGCATGCCCACCATAAAGCCCTGTGTCTAGTTGCCCAACTTGAGTTACCTGGGATACCTCTTTTGAGCAAAAGCTGGATACAAAACCAATCGGCCTGCCAAACATGAACTAAGAATTGCTGCACTCAGTATAGGCTCACTGATGGGATGGAGCTTGGAAGTGGATGACATGATGATAAGGAGGAGGCTGGACATCCTGTGTATCCAGGAGACATGATGGAAGAGCAGTACAGCAAAGCCACTAGCTTGGGATCCAGACTCCACTACTCAGGATAAGACAGGCTAGAAATGGATGGTAATTGTGGTGAGGAAGTGACTTCAGAAGGCAATGAGGGATGTCATCAGAATTAGTGACAGACTCATGACACTCAGACTTCCTTTACAGCAGGGATGTGATAATGAGGAATAGAGTGCATTCAGACAGCAGTTGCAAGACCTACTAGATAAAGCAGAGAAACATGAATTGGTGTTGATAATGGGTGACTCGAATGCACATATTGGGACAGACAGAAAAGCATATGAGGACTACCTGAGTCTTCAAGGGTGGGGCAACAGGAATAAGGAAGGAGTGGCCGTTTAGACTTCTGTCGGGCAAATGGCTTGACAGTAGCCAGCAACATGGTTCAGAGGGAGTGACAGTCACAAGATCACATACAACACTGGCCAAAATGCAACTCAGGTAGACTTTCTCCTAGTAAGGAAAGGGCAATGGGGTAGAAACAGTGACTGCAAAGTCATCCCCAAGGAAACAATCAGCCCACCACATAAGCCACTGGTTGCCACAATGAGCCTCAGGCAGTGGTCAGAGAAGGCTGTAAGGTCAACAGAGAACAGGCTGAAGACCTGGAAGTTGACTGGAGAGAAATCACAGTTCAGTGAATTATTTAGGGCTCTGTCGCCCCAAGAAGAAATTTGTGGAGTTGAAGAAGAATCGCAGCTCCTTAAAACAGCATGTGTGAGGACTGCAGAACAGATATGTGGCTGAGCCAGGTATGGATGTAAAGTACATTAGGAAAGCTGGTGGTGGAATGCAGGAGTCCAGGAAGTCAGGTAGTTGAAGTGGTAGCACATTGACCATAACTTCTTTCACTTTCCATCACAGTCAGACATAAGCATTGCATACAATCAGGTGTAATGATGTGTGTGTGGTAATCTTTCTTGGACTGGTCAGTATGTGTGGAAAAGAAATGCATCTTTGGTGAGTAGTATTGCTGTCTCATGCTTGTCTCTCTGTCTGAGCTCTTGGCTGTGGCTCTGTCTGTGTGCAGTTTGCATGTTTTCTGTCTCTGTGTGGATTTTGTTCAGGTGCTCTATCTGGTTTCAGCCAATGCCCCAAAGACATGCCATAGGTAAACTGATGTTCTTCCAGTTTGTCTGTTGAAAGCATGGTGTGTGTGTGTGTGTGTGTGTGTGTGTGTGTGTGTGTGTGTGTGTGTGTGTGTGTGTGTGTGTGTGTGTGTGTGTGTGTGTGTGTGTGTGTGTGTGTGTGAGATATACTGGAGGGTACATACATAAATCTCCTGGGTAGTGAAAAAAAAAGTAAAACATGAATGCAACACACAAAATATAAACCCACAGAGCTTTTGGGTCTATCATTCTTGGCTGTATAGGTAGCTTAGTAGAGTCCTCTGACATGGGCCCCACTCAGAGATGGGCACAGAGATTACAGTAGTTACTGTGGGACCAGGGGATACCACTGTGATTATTTCTTTAATTTTTGTTTCAGTAAAACTTCATAGATAAGCACAGGTCGTCACTATAGCTCACCTTGGTTGGGGACAGTGTGCTTTATATTCAACCCTCAGGGGCATCCCTGATTTTAACTCAAATTTTAGCTGTGCTCCTCTTAATCCCTCCTAAAATTAGTGACTTTTTGAGAAAAAGCAGAGAATTACACTTAATAATTGATGTCACTAATTTTAAAGTTATAGAGTTCTTTTACTTCGGAAAATGTGCAATAGTTCAGTCTTTTTATTCTGTAAATGTCTTAAGTTAATGGTACTAATATTTTAAAAGTGTTCTGGATTCTCTGATTATTTCTGGATTTGTCTTTGATTCTGCTGAAGCTGATCCTTGATTCATTGAGCATTTTGGTGGTCGCTACATTTGAACATGTTGTATATGTATATGTGTCTGTAAAAAAAAATCACTGTGTTGTGATTTCCTAACTGAAAGGAGAAATAACTGCCCTTAAGAGAAGATCAGTATCTCAATGTCTAGAGACTACTTGCTATTGTAGAGATAGTAACAACTGTATGAAATGCATGTGGTCTTGGGTTCAAGTCTCACACAGGGATCATAGTTTTCATTTCATGCTTGATTTAAAAGTAATGCTAGGTAGATGACTTGTACTTCATTCAGATATGTGTGTGTGTGTGTGTGTGTGTGTGTGTGTGTGTGTGTGTGCGCGCATGTGTGTGTGTGTGTGTCTGTAAAACTGATCACTGTGTTTGTGGTTTCCTAGCAGAAAAGACACAACTTCACTTACAGAAGCTCAGTACCTAACTGTGTAAAGACTCCTTGTTGGTCCAGTGGCAGTAACAACCACAAAGAATGCTGGAGTTCCTGGGATACATTCCCATTTAATGATCAGTGTTTTCATTTCTTATTGTGGTTGTTAAAAAACAATGATAGGTAGATGATTTGTCTTGCTTAAAGCAGGTGAAGGATATCAAGAAAACCAAACCAGTGTTAAAAAAGAATGTGTAATTGTTAAAGAAGAGGTTTCCTTTTTCATTGCCATTTGAATCATTTTCACCCTGAGATAGTAAACCATCAACTGTAATGTGCTGTGGTCAAAGGCAACTTCATTAAAGACAGGGTTGCTTCTGGTGACTACTTCAAGAATGTCTCCACTGGACATCATTATATACCTTCACTAAGCATTTTTATACCATCCAAGACTCCTGGAGTCAATGTTCTTTTGATATCTATGTATTTTAGAATAAAGCCTTTTTCAGAAATGATATTTGAAATGGAGTCTGGTAAAAAATGAGCTGTGCTTGGTCTGAACATAAATAGTTGTCCATTACTTATTTATTTATTTATTTATTTTATTTATTTATCCTTTGTTGACCAGGTTAGTCCCACTAGGCTAGTAGCCTGTTTTCAGGGGAGATCAAAGGTGTTTTGTATATGTTTAGGAATGATTATTTGAAATACCTAGAAATGTTTCTTCTGGGTAAGATGATTATATGTTTAATAGTAAAGCATTCCCTTATCATGTTCTGGTGTGACCTTAGAGTAGGTATATATAAAAGATGCCAGGGAGAAATACACTCTGAGATCACAAATGTGTGAATTATTTCATATGTGTAAAAAGGTTGAGATTGCACTTCATCAGACCACTCTTCTGACTCTAAAGTGCAGTCTTCTCAGAGCTAACAAGTAACAGGATTATTAATGGTGAAATCCCCTTGTAAATGGATGCAGGTGTGGGTGGAGTAAAATTGATTTTTAGAAGTTACAGCATTTTTTACTGCTCGTTGTTTATTTATTTTATTTAACATTTGTGTACCAGGAAAGCTCGGCTGGGTAGGAGCCCATTTTCAGTGGAGGCCAAGGGAGAAAAGCTCCACAGTACAATTTAAACAGAATTACAAATCAACATTGGTTACAAAGACTAAGACAATCACACAGGAGTACAATTTATGGATACAATAAAAGAGTAGTGAAGTAAGGCAGGCGGATCCAAGCAGTAACACACCAGGCTGATAAATCCTTAACGCAATTTTATTAAAATGCAATTTGAAACAGCGTTTTCGCTACTCAAAAAAGGTAGCTTCTTCAGAGTGAATGGATACCATACAAAATAGAATTTATAACATATAACAAGTGATTACATCACTTCCTGCCGACACTGATAAGTTTAAAGCAGTATTGTAAACAGAGAGTAAAAAGTAAAAAAATATACGCTCTTTTAATAAAAAATGGTTATATCAACAATTAAAACAAAAGCTAATACTTCAAAACAAGACAGGAGGATGTATGTTTATAAATTACATAAAGAATAATCAAATAAAGAACCTCTTAATCCAAATAGAATTAAAATGTTCTAATAATGTGACACACAAAGGTAGTAGGTGGAATAGACAAGTGATCCTACTAGTGTGTGATTTCAAGCTCACTCAATATAGACAGCTAAAAAAGGCGGAGCCTGTAAACGCCAACAATCATATTAGACATGTGTTGTAAATATAAGAATAAATAGGGAAGGACCCTTTTAAGTGGAAGGCAATCGATCCACTAAAAACAGAACAAAATGTTCTCAGATGTCAAAAGTCAAAAACAATATTTATGACAAAAATAGTAAATAATGATAAACAATAATATTATTGTACCAAAAAAGATGGTACACACATAAAAGGAGGGGTTCAAACCAACCCAAGAGGGTAGTGTTAAAAAATGTCTTTAGAATTGTTCTAAAATTAAAATAAAAATAAAATAGTAAAAAGTGTTAATCTCAAAAGAGGCTACCTCAAGTAAGACTTGTATTTTAAATGGGCAGAAATATTACAACTGTCATTAAGACCTGGTGGGTTAAACGCATCTAGTTTGAGCTGCCATAATAATTCACAGTTTTCTAAAATAATGGATGTCGGTCCACCTCTAATGGAGTCAGCAATATGGTCTATACCCATGAATGAGAAAGAGTGACCTGGACTGCTAACTACATGTTTTGCCAAAGCGTTCTCACAATTCAAATTCCTAATGGCATAGATATGCTGGTAGATGCGGTCTTTGAATCTTCTGTCTGTTTTGCCGACGTAATATGCTGTACAGCAAGAACAGAACGCTATGTATACTATCGATTTGGTATTACAGGTGATCTTATGAAAAATATCAAATTTTCTATCTCTAACGGAGAATGAACTGCCATTCTTAATGTGATGACAGTAAGTACAGAAGCCGCATGCATAGCAACCTTTGTTTCTATTCTGCATATCATAACTAGGGTGCTTCTGTAAAAGTTCCTTAAGATTAGGGCCCCTTTTATATACAATTCGGGGTTTTTCTCCTAATTTGAGAAAAAGCAGAGAATTACACTTAATAATTGATGTCACTAATTTTAAAGTTATAGAGTTCTTTTACTTCGGAAAATGTGCAATAGTTCAGTCTTTTTATTCTGTAAATGTCTTAAGTTAATGGTACTAATATTTTAAAAGTGTTCTGGATTCTCTGATTATTTCTGGATTTGTCTTTGATTCTGCTGAAGCTGATCCTTGATTCATTGAGCATTTTGGTGGTCGCTACATTTGAACATGTTGTATATGTATATGTGTCTGTAAAAAAAAATCACTGTGTTGTGATTTCCTAACTGAAAGGAGAAATAACTGCCCTTAAGAGAAGATCAGTATCTCAATGTCTAGAGACTACTTGCTATTGTAGAGATAGTAACAACTGTATGAAATGCATGTGGTCTTGGGTTCAAGTCTCACACAGGGATCATAGTTTTCATTTCATGCTTGATTTAAAAGTAATGCTAGGTAGATGACTTGTACTTCATTCAGATATGTGTGTGTCTGTGTGTGTGTGTGTGTGTGTGTGTGTGTGTGTGTGTGTGTGTGCGCGCATGTGTGTCTGTAAAACTGATCACTGTGTTTGTGGTTTCCTAGCAGAAAAGACACAACTTCACTTACAGAAGCTCAGTACCTAACTGTGTAAAGACTCCTTGTTGGTCCAGTGGCAGTAACAACCACAAAGAATGCTGGAGTTCCTGGGATACATTCCCATTTAATGATCAGTGTTTTCATTTCTTATTGTGGTTGTTAAAAAACAATGATAGGTAGATGATTTGTCTTGCTTAAAGCAGGTGAAGGATATCAAGAAAACCAAACCAGTGTTAAAAAAGAATGTGTAATTGTTAAAGAAGAGGTTTCCTTTTTCATTGCCATTTGCATCATTTTCACCCTGAGATAGTAAACCATCAACTGTAATGTGCTATGGTCAAAGACAACTTCATTAAAGGCAGGGTTGCTTCTGGTGACTACTTCAAGAATATCTCCACTGGACATCATTATATACCTTCACTAAGCATTTTTATACCATCCAAGACTCCTGGAGTCAATGTTCTTTTGATATCTATGTATTTTAGAATAAAGCCTTTTTCAGAAATGATATTTGAAATGGAGTCTGGTAAAAAAATGAGCTGTGCTTGGTCTGAACATAAATAGTTGTCCATTACTTATTTATTTATTTATTTTATTTATTTATTTATCCTTTGTTGACCAGGTTAGTCCCACTAGGCTAGTAGCCTGTTTTCAGGGGAGATCGAAGGTATTTTGTATATGTTTAGGAACGATTATTTGAAATACCTAGAAATGTTTCTTCTGGGTAAGATGATTATATGTTTAATAGTAAAGCATTCCCTTATCATGTTCTGGGGTGACCTTAGAGTAGGTATATATAAAAGATGTCAGGCAGAAATACACTCTGAGATCACAAATGTGTGAATTATTTCATATGTGTAAAAAGGTTGAGATTGCACTTCATCAGACCACTCTTCTGACTCCAAAGTGCAGTCTTCTCAGAGCTAACAAGTAACAGGATTATTAATGGCGAAATCCCCTTGTAAATGGATGCAGGTGTGGGTAGAGTAAAATTGATTTTTAGAAGTTACAGCATTTTTTACTGCTCGTTGTTTATTTATTTTATTTAACATTTGTGTACCAGGAAAGCTCGGCTGGGTAGGAGCCCATTTTCAGTGGAGGCCAAGGGAGAAAAGCTCCACAGTACAATTTAAACAGAATTACAAATCAACATTGGTTACAAAGACTAAGACAATCACACAGGAGTACAATTTATGGATACAATAAAAGAGAAAATAAGCAAATATAAAGCAAGCAGTAAAGTTGAACATACATTATATAGAGGATAGAATAGAGTTCCTAATATGTATGTTACATAATGCATGAAAAATATGCTGTAGAATGAGTAATAAAGTGTAAATACTACAATGTTAAGTTGTCAATCTCGCCTTCATTCTTGCTGGATGGGTTCAGAGCCAATCCTCGGCTCCGACTCGGCCACTTACTAAGCTCGAGAGCTAATTTTACCGGCTCGGGGCAACCCTATATCCCATGATGCAAGGCGATAACTACCCAGATCCCGTTTGCCGCTTTGGCTTGCGAGGTGCATTTTTACCGGCTCCTGGTAAGTTTTTCAAATTTTCAGATTTTAGTCACTCCCCTTTGGTTTTAGCCACTACAGTTGTTGTGTTAACTCTTAACGATTAGATTTTAACCCTATCCCTGTTAGAGTTTACCCTTTTTCCAGTTATTATCCCTTCCCTAGGTTAGGCCTTAAGCCGACCCCTTTCCTAATTTTTTGTCAGGGATTCTGTGTGGTGTTTGGGTGTGTTTGTATATCCCTGTTTTAATTTTTATCTGGATTGGGTGTTTATTGTGTGTGTGTGTGTGTGTTTTATTACTTACTGTTCCCTCGACACAGTTATGTCGAAGGACACAAAGGTCTCAGGCTTCAAGAAGTGTGACTCGTGCTGTCAGAAAATGTCTCTGACAGACGGTCACACTTCTTGTGTTTACTGCCTAGGACCTCTGCACCTGCAGGACACTTGTGCTGTCTGCCACGCCTTCAGCCCAAGAGTCCTGCAGGAGCGCACAAATAAACTAATACTGCGGGGCTTATTAAAGCTTGAGAGCTCCCCGACTAAGTCTACTCTGGGGAAGCTCTCGAAACCAGTTAAGCCTTCGGCTCCAAGCCCTAAGCCATTGGCTACTGGTTCGCCTTCTGCGACAGGATCAGCTCTGGCCGGAGCCGATCCTTCTATGTCACAGCTTACAGTATCGGCTCCATCCGGCGCCGATACCGTTGAATCTAGGCACTCACTGTCGGCTCCGGCTGGAGCTGACGTATCCTCGGCTCCTTCGGCTCCACCCATCTCCAGAAAGAGATCAAGATCCCCTTCGTTGGAGTCTATACACTCGGCTCCGAGATCACCCCTGCTCTCGGAGCGGAGCCATCGGAGCCGGTCTTCTCGGTCGTCCAGGCTGTCCGACCACGACCTTGAGAGAGTGGTCAGTAGACTATTAAAGTCTCAGGCATTGGCCCAAATGCTCCATAGCCCATCTCATCAGACGGTAGCTATTACACATCCACCTAACATTCCTCCTTTGACTCTCCTTCAGAGCTCGGAGCCGGAGCTCCTCGGAGCCGTGACTGTTGTGGCTTCAGAGCCGATACCACCTCCCCCTTCGGCTCCGTCGTCCTCTGCTCCGATCTCCTCCTTGATGCCTTTATTGGAGGGATCCGGGCGTCTGGTCTCTCTCGTCGGCTCCGAGGCGGCGAGTGGCATCGGACCCTTGTCCGACCCCGTTCTCCCTCTCAGAGCTTCGGTGCTGGTGAGTTCAGCCCCCGACATCAGCTTCGGAGCCGTCCCTGCCGGTGCAGCCTGCGGTTCCTATCTCTTCAGAGCGGGAGCCTTCAGGCCCCTCTGATGGCGGAGCCTTGAAGGTGATGAGGAGTGTACTAGCCCCAGGGCGTAGTCAACGGTCAGCTCCATCAGCCCCTCCCACTACAGTACCTGCTGACGTCTCTTCCCACTCTCTTGCTCCCGGACCCAGAGATCCAACGCCTCAGGTTTCCCCACTGAGAATATCTTCCTCTTCTGAGGCTTCTCCTGACCTGTCAGGTGAGCCTCCGCATAAGAGGAAACATCTAGACTCCCCTGAGTCTATTACATCCGATACTGACTTGGATGAGTTGGAGGGATCCCCAAGGTCCCCCTCTGAGGATGTCTCTTTCTCAGACATCCTTGAACTCCTTAAGCAGAGGGGGAATTGGCCTTCCCTTAATCCTTTCGAGGACGAGTCGGTATACCTGGAGGCGTTCGGGTCTCGACCCTCTACCTCCTGGGTGTCTCCGCCTTTCGACCCTCTTATGGACGTGGTGGCTCGGAAGGCGTGGATGGCCCCGGATTCGGTGGAACCCATTCCTCTGAGGCCTTCTAAATTCATCACGGCCCCACCTGATAAGCAATTTTTGACAAAAGGTGTCCCAGTTGATGCCATGGTGGTGGCTGCAGCCACCAAGAAGGAACTAGCTGATCCTTCAGTACCTGTCCATCCTCCTAACAAGGATTCCAGGACTATGGATAGGTACGGCAAGCGGATATTTTCTTCAGCGACCTTTGCCATGCGGTCGCTGAACTACTTGTGTCACTTCACCCGCCTTCAAAGAGATGTTCTTAAAGAGTTGGGAGAAGTTTTACAGGATCCGTCAGCTGCTGGGTCCCAGGATAAGATTAACTCACAGCTAGGAATCCTAAACTCCATTGTTAACTCCTCCATGCGGCTCATTTCATATGCAGCCGATGGAGCGAGTAGGGCCACAGGCACAGGAGTGGCTTTAAGGCATCAATCCTGGATGCGGCTTTGTAATTTTGCAGACCCCTTCAAGGCGTCCTTCACAAATTCTCCCTTTGATGGTTCGACCTTGTTCGGACCTCAAGTGAAAGACACCTTGACTAGATGCGAACAAGATGGCAAGACTCTTTCTGCCGTAGGAGTCCATTTCTCCACCCCTTCAAGACCTTACCCAAAAGGTCAGAAGGGAGGGAAAATGTGGTTCCGCAAATCTCAAGGAGTCACGCCTGACGCACAAGGTAAGTTTACCTCCTGAGGCAGAGGGGGTAACAACAACAGACGCCGCCCTAGGGGCAGAGGGGGTCTGCAGAATCAGGGTAGCAGGGAGTCTCTCTCTGACAAACCCTTCCAGCATCCCTGAGATGTTGCCCGATTTTCCACCTTCAGAGGCAGTCGGGGGAAGATTATCGCTGTACCCAAAAGCCTGGCTTTCCCTTTCTCAAGACAAATGGGTACAGTCGATCATATCCGAGGGTTACAAAATTCCCTTTATCCAAATCCCAATTCAGCAAAAGGGAACCCTTCCAGACGTTCCACCCAGTCTAAGGGAACTAGTAGTACCAGAGATATCAAAACTGCTAGCAAAAAGAGCCATCCACCCAGTCCCAGCAGACCAAATAGGATCCAGAATCTACTCAAGGTTCTTTTTAGTACCAAAAAAGACAGGGGACTGGAGACTAATTTTAGATCTCAGCAAACTAAACAAGTTTGTAAAGAAAACAAGATTCCGGATGGTCACGCTTCAGTCCATTCTACCCTTTCTGGGCAAGGACAATTGGATGTGCTGGGTGGACCTTCAGGATGTGTACTATCACATAAAAATTCACAGGCACTCCAGAAGGTTTCTCCGCTTTCGGCTGGGGGCCAGTCACTTTCAATTCAGAGCCCTGCCATTTGGACTCACTACAGCTCCCAGAGTGTTTACCAAATGTATGGCAGGGGTTACGGCTCACCTGAGAAGTAAAGGATTCCAGGTATTTCCATATCTAGACGACTGGCTCCTCACTGCCACCACCAGGCATCAACTTCTCCAAGCCAGAGATTACACCATTCTCATTTGCAGAGGGCTAGGGATTTCTATAAATTTCGAAAAAATCTGCCTTGTCGCCCTGTCAATCTATTACCTTTATAGGCACCAAATTAGACCCATACAACTTTCAGCAAAGTTAACAGACCAAAGGATCTTGGATATTCAAAACCACATCCATGTGATTCTCCAGAGCGACAAAATTCAGGCCAGGTTTGCCCTGAAAGTATTGGGTCTTATGGCGGCCTCGATAACGCTTCTTCCCCTTGCCCGTTTTTACATGCGTCTCCTACAGTGGATGCTGTTCGCCCAATGGTCTTTTCAACGACTTCCCATGCTTCACAGGATCATGATAACTCCAATTTGCAAAAGGCATCTGACCTGGTGGATATTGTCCCCTCAAGTCCATCAGGGAAAACCCTTTGTTCCTCCCGCCCCGGTCGCCACGGTTACATCGCACGCCTCCCTGATCGGGTGGGGGGGGCATTATCATTATCGAATGCCACCTGCACATAAATGTCCTGGAGATGAGAGCAGTGCTTTTAACGTTGCAAGCCCTCCACGACTCTCTTCCCCTGGGGACTATTGCAGTCCAAATGGGCAATATGTCCGTAGTGTGGTATATCAACAAGCAGGGCGGAACCAAGTCCTACCCACTGTGTCGAGAGGCACTCAGACTTTGGCAGTGGGCAATCTCCTCTAAGCGGTTTCTGATAGCAACGCATATCCCTGGGAAATCCAACATCATAGTGGACAGGTTGAGCAGAGCTATTCTCATGCCTCACGAGTGGTCTCTCAAACAATCTGTGACAGAAGAGATTTTTCAGAAGTGGGGCCTTTCTTGCTGCGATCTTTTTGCTACGCCTCAAAACAGCAAATGCCCCAACTTCTTCTCCCTCTTCCCCCTTCCAGGCCATCCCCCCAGAGACGCTCTAATCCAAGATTGGCCCCGGGGACTTCTTTATGCTTTTCCTCCCTTTCCTCTAATACCACAAGTAATTCAGAAAGCAACCGCCTTGAGAGCCAAGATGATTCTCATTGCCCCTTATTGGCCTTGACAGATATGGTTTCCGTTCCTACATCATTATCTTTTGGTACAGCCGTGGCATCTGGACCCGGTTCCAGATCTTCTAACCCACCAGTCAGGGCAGCTGCACCAATCCATACCTTCTCTCAACCTCACTGCTTGGTTGCTCCACTTCCATCCCTAGCCAGGCTTCCAATGATTTCTAATCCTGTCCGGGATATAGTAGCTTCCCTTAAATCTTCCATCAGAAGGATTTACACTAGTAAATGGCAACGTTTCTCCTTCTGGGCAAAAGCTAGGAAAATAGATCCCTTTACTGCTCCGATTTATTCGGTCTTGGACTTCCTAGCCGAAATTTTTCACTCAGGATCTTCGTCCTCCACAGTAAAAGTTCAGTTGGCGGCCATTTCAAATTTTCATATTGGCTTGTTGGACCACAACATCATGTCACATAAACTTTGCAAGGCATTCCTTAAAGGTATATTTTTACTTAAACCTCCGATTAGAGACCCCCACCACAGTGGGATCTAAATTTAATCTTAATGTCCTTGATTCTTCCCCCTTTCAAACCTGCGGCTACCTGTTCATTGAAATTTCTTTCTTGGAAGACACTCTTTCTGGTCGCCATTACTTTTGCCAGGAGAGTATCTGAGCTTCATGCCCTCTGCATTCATCCTCCCTACTTAATCTTCCACAAAGATAGAGTTTCTCTAAGGACTAATCCGTCTTTCTTACCCAAAGTGGTATCGCAGACGAACTTAAATCAATCTATTGATCTTCCAGTTTTTTTCCCAAATTATTCTAATAGAGCGGAACAAAAACTACATTATCTCGATGTTCACCGCCAACTCAGATATTATCTGGACAGAACCATACAATTTAGGAAATCTGATCAACTGTTTTTATCCTATGCAGAGAACAGGAAAGGCCTTTCGGTATCCAAGATAACCCTATCTAGGTGGCTGTCTTCCGTGATTACATGCATTTATCAACTCAGAGGTAAAGAGTTGATTTCTAGGCCAAAAGCCCATTCCACCAGAGCACTAGCTACATCTACAGCTTTTCAGGCTAGACTTCCAATAGACACTATTTGTGCAGCAGCCACATGGGCCTCTCCTCATACCTTTGTTTTGCATTACAAATTGGACTTGGCCTCCAGAAATAGAGCAGATTTTGGTTCCACTGTTCTCAAGAGTCTGTTCCATTGAGCCACCCAGGATAAAGGTGCTAGGGACGCGGTCCCATCCAGCAAGAATGAAGGCGAGATTGACAACTTAACATTGAGAAGTTATGTACGTACCATAATGTTCCATGTTAGTTGTCTTCTCTCGCCTTCTTTCTTGCGTCCCGCCCACCATCCCCCTAGCCTGGTCAGACCGAGAAGATTGTTCCTCTTTCTTGAAGAGTCCTGAACCAATTTTTCCAGGTAATTAGCTTACTAGTGTCACTAGATCAGGTTGTTTTTTTTCGGGGGATTATTTCCTCTTCCTCCTCTTCTCTAGTTGGAGGAATATATTGCATAATTTTTCCTTAGCTACCAAACGAGATCTGGGTAGTTATCGCCTTGCATAATGGGATATAGGGTTGCCTCGAGCTGGTAAAATTAGCTCTCGAGCTTAGTAAGTGGCCGAGTCGGAGCCGAGGATTGGCTCCGAACCCATCCAGCAAGAAAGAAGGCGAAAGAAGACAACTAACATGGAACGTTATGGTAGGTACATAACTTCTCATTTTCTGGCAAGAGACTTAGGTAGTAGATTTCAGTCATACTTTTTAGAATAGATAAAGGTTAGTGTAAGAATAGAGTGAAGGAACATTATTAGAAGGTTAAGGAATTATTGAAATGTTAGGCTAGAAAGTAGGTAATGCAGGAATGGAGGTAGGATAGATCAAGAAAAAGTCTATTAAGACTGGGGAGAAGGGAGTGGAAAAGAGTGCTAAGATGGTGTGGAACATGGGCAGATCCAATTATTGGTTAGATGTTCTTTCAGCCTATCTTTGAGGAAATAGTAGTGTGATGTAAGTCTGTTTGACTCTGGAATGCTACTCCATAATTTGGCAACATAGTGACAGTACAGACTAACCCGTTAGGTCTTTGAGGTTTGTAAATAGATAGTAGATACTTGTGTGAAGAGTGTAGGTCACAAGATGGAATATAGTGTTGAAATAGTGATGATGTAGTTTGTGAAAATGAGGTTTGTGATTGCTGTTATGACACTGTATTTTCTAATGTCAGTCTGCACTGAACTGCACTTTAGTCATGAAACCATGTATAAGCTCAGGGCTGTAAGGAGCAGTGCATTTTGAGACTTAGGGGGTATAGCTGCATGGTTTAGCTTAAGGTTCTTTTGTGTTTTTCATTCTTGCAGCCTACTGTGTGGTATTTAAAGGTCTGGGGCATTTCTTTTTTTTTTTTCTTGTGCTGTTAGTTGTGGTTTTGTGGAGTAGATTTTCATTGGCTCTCTCTCTATCGGAGTGACATTTTACTGTAAATGCTTTTTCTGAAGCATTTCAGTCGAAAGCATGGTCCTTTAGAAACTGCTGTGATTTAAAAAAAAATGTCATTAGACAAGTTAAGGAGTCATTGGGCTTTGCAGAGCACCAAAATATATTGCCCTTTCTTCAGTGACTGACAAACTCTGAATTAGCTATAATAATTAGCAGTGTGTGCCTTTGTCTTTCATGGTTGGTTGGTGGCTTGAATCCAGAATAAATTTAAATGTTTCCGATTTCTAGAATTTAGTTTGTGTTGAGAAGTTTTTATACAGAAAAAAAAATTTAAAAAAGAGAATTTTGGAACACTGTAATGATATCAAGAATAGAAAATCCACCAGTGCATTAGCAAAACGTAATAGGTAATGGAATTGAACATTGAAGTTTTTGGTCTTGAATTTATTGCCAGAAAACTGTAGACCTGACCAACAAAACTGACTTTAGTGAGTTATGATGGATAATAGATTTTGAAGCTAACCATGATCCTGGCTTGAATGAATGTATTCCTTTAAAACCAGCTCTCAAGAGCAGACCTTTATCTCATTGATTGTATTGGTTTTAAATTATGTGATTTGATTGGTTGTTGATGTATTTAAATACTGTTCCTCTGCTTGTTTAGTATCTGTGGTCTGAAGAAGCGGAAGAGACCATGAAAGCACTTACCTATATTTTTATCTGTGTTGTAAGAAACAGCTGTTTCAGCTTATTTTGGATGTTGTTTTTTAACTTTCTTTTGGAACTATTTGTGTCGTTGGTCCATTGATCAACTTTTTTGGGCAAGTTTTTGAACACAGTTAAAAAAAAGCTCTTTCAACAGGAATTGTTCACACATTTGTGTCAGACATTTTTATTTTAGAATAGCTCATAGCAAATATACTTATCTGGTTCTATAATTGTTGCTTTAAGTGGAATTTTCAAACTACCACAAAAAGGAGATAGAACCCAGTTTTTATTGATGGTTATTATACATAACTAAATAACAGAATTTTTATTTCAGTACTATTTATTTTCACTGCTTTAAGATTTTTTTTTTTATTATTTAAAGTCGCTTAATATGCTTCTGAAGAACTTGCAGCAGAATCCATATTTGGACAACGCTTGGCTTATTTTTTTATATTACAAACAACTATTCTGCTTCCATTATTTATTGTCAATGTTTTACTCATCACATTTTTTTATTTGTTCTTGCAGTATTTACCTCTTTCTAACCCCTTATCCTGTTCCTCATAATGTGTTACCTCACACAGATTATAATGGTCATGCATGATAAAGGGTCTCCAGCCCAGTGTACTTACCCATTTACCCAATGTGGAGATAAATAAGAATGAATAAACTGTAACAATAAAAGAAAAATCACGTTTTTTTTTTTTGGGGGGGGGGTTATACCAGTTTTACCTATGTGGATGGCAGTGCCTACATCTCTGAACATATTTACATAAGGCTGCTTAATCTCAGGAGTAAAGGAAAGCTTCTATCCTCCCAAAATTAAATTACTGCATTGGTAGTACATGCCTAAGAGATGATCCTCTGGTCATTGTTTTGGGAACGCATGTAGACAGTAGCTTGGCCTTTGACCATCTTGTGTCTACTGTAGTAAGGAAATCATTCTGTAATTTATAACTTATAGCAAGGTTATGGCATCTCGATCCAAAGATGTCATTGTTCTGTTCTACTCAGTACTTATTTGACCAGTCATTGAATACAAAGCCCCCTTCCATATGTACCTGACCAGGCATATGCAGCATCTGGAGTGTCCACAGAGGTTTCTTAGGAAGAAAAAAGCATGTCCTATGCAGAGTCCTCAAAGCTATATCCTTGAACTCAGTCTCCAAAAGACTGCTGAGAGGCAGTATATCTCTAGTCTTCAAAGCATCCTCTGATTCAGCCATTATGGACTTGTTACACATCTGCAAAACAAATGTCATTAGAAACACCAAGACATTTTGGAGGGACAGATATGTGTGTGTTTCTGTGTGTGTGTGTGTGTGTGTGTGTGTGTGTGTGTGTGTGTGTGTGTGTGTGTGTGTGTGTGTGTGTGTGTGTGTGTGTGTGTGTGTGTGTGTGTGTGTGTGTGTGTGTGTGTGTGTGTGTGTGTGTGTGTGTGTGTGTGTGTGTGTGTGTCTGAAGGACTACCCCTTCTGTGAAACAGGCTTACCATCCATCTGAAGCAGAGTTCTTCCCTGCACTTATTCAAGTGCAGCTTGGATCAATGGAGAGGAATCGTAAATGTACTTCTGGTCAGCCACCTATGTTCATATTAGAAAGAAGGAGTTTGTAAATGCTTGAGCACCCATACCCAAACTATACCCCCAATAAAATGAGAGGTATCAAAACCAGGCAGATATATCTGGGAAGAATGGCTTGGCTTAAAAAGGCCCTTTAGGGTTTTTAGCCTAGTAATTACCTATGAGCCTAAGAAGCTGTCATTTGTTTCAGCACTTTTTCACCAAGTGCTTAAACAACTGCTAGGCTCCATATGGAGTACCAATGCCACAAAGTAAATTTGCTGAAAGACATTTTCAGAGCCAATAAAGTTTGCCCTTTATCACACTATTGTATTACCATGGAGTAGCTATAAGTCTATAGGGGTATTCCCCCAACATGGAGAGTGTGTGGGGCAGCAAGCTCCACTACAAAAAAAAAAAAAATACTAGTTTGAGGTTCACTGATAGTAGGCTTTAGTGAGATATTTTCATGATTTTGACACTTGTTGAAAGTTCCTTTCGACATTATTCTTGTTCTGTAGTTTTGTTAAAAATACTATCTAGTAATCAACAGAATTAGGATTTGACTAAACATGTTTGACAAATACTGTTCTAATTAAAAACGCACTTAGAAAACATCACTATTCCCATAATGCATTACTTATGGTATTTTGTGAGGGAAAACTGTTGTATCTGAAATGATTGCTGTGACTTCAGGCAGGGAGTTATCTGCAAAATCCCATAAACCCAAGAAGACTCTAGTGGGAAAATGTACTTTATTGAAAAAGATTTATTAAGTACTAAGTATAGCTGTAGAGCTGTATAGATCCTATATAGGTTCATAGGTAAGCACTAGGCTAGCTTCCCATCTGGACCATTTTAAGCCTAGACAATTTCTGTTTTTGTACTTGAAATAATCTATCCTATTTGGTTATAAATTGGCTTTACTCATCCCATTGTCAATAACTGTATATTACCCCTAATGAGAATAACTGAGATCATACCATAGATAATTTTAGAGGACCCATGCATGGGTAAAGCATTTAGGAGCTGCATTTGTCCATTAGTGGTACATGGGGCAGTCCTGGAGTAAATTTCTACGTCCCATCCATAGATCTAAGTTGTGCTTGAAAATAGGCAGGGATGAACTTTGTTTTATATGGATGGGGAGACTGTTCCACAGCAGCAGCAGTATCCTTAGTGAAATATACATGTCCCTCCAAACAGTTCTGTTGATGTTGCAGAAGAGGTTTAGATTCCTAGACTCAGTTAATGCCATTTGATTTGCTGATGTGCAGTAAATGCATTAGTAGAGGGTCAGAGTTTGCCTTGTATGCCAGACAAAGGTCACATCTTAGCAGTCTATAATTATTTATTTGCTTGTTTGTCTGATTGATTACTGGGTGATTAATCAAGTTTGAGTACCATATTTTTCTACAACCTGGGTCATTGGGGAACATACAAAGATAAGCAAAAGTGAGAATTAGGACATCAAGAACTTATGAATTTACAGTTTCATACCAAACCAAATACATGAGCTATTAAGCTGTGTATCCCAGAGCTGTATTAATGATATATCAAAAGATAACCCTGCTTGGGAGCTATAGTCCAACAATATTATCCATTCCTGTGAGTGGTAGTACATCATTAGAATGCTATGAATTTATAGTTTCATACCAAAGCCAAATGCATGGGCTCTTAAGCTGTATATCCCAGAGCTGTATTAATGATCTGTGAAAAGATAAACCTGCTTGGGGTGCTATAGTACAACAGTATTATTCATTCTTGTGAGTAGTGCATCATTAGAAAGGACATTCAGGTGGAACTGCCATCTAGGACTCTTGGACTCTAAGGCGTGGTGTAGAAGTTATCGTGGTTTTGATGTGCATTATGTACTGGTTTTATAATTAAGTTCCAGGAAGATTTACATTTATAGTAGCTTTAAATGGATTAAAGGGGAATTGTGAAGTTTATCCCAAAAAAGTGAACTAGTTTGGAGAAAGTGCAGTCCATAGATTGCAGATGTTCTAAGAGTATTTGGTGAATTATTGCTGCTTTACTGGTAGACCTGTAAAAGTATTGTGTGGTTTGAATGTGTTGGTTGTTGGCCAACTGTGTGCAGTACTTTACAATTAGGTGATTATTTGTATGGGAGTACTTTACATTTAGTTGATTATTTGTAAAGGAGTTAAGAAGAAAACCTCGTCTTTCAGCATTTTGAGATGTATACATATCCAATTTGTCAGTAAAAATAAACTGATCAATTTTGTTAAAGTTGGTTCGAATCCATTAGTTATTTACTAGTTTTATGGTGAAAATGGAAAGGGCATATTCAAGCCTAAGGATCCTAGCATTACACTCTGAACTTTAAGCATTATATAGAATATTATTTATGCAAACCCTACTTCAGAAGCTCATCTGCAGTGGCTGTGAAAATACGGATTGTATAGAATGTGTATTATGTTTTGTTTTATAAACACTGCATGTGGTAAGTATATATTTTATTCTGAATGTCTAACACTGTTGCTCACTTTTCAGGCATTATACGGACATAAAGAAGCAGTAACTTGTCTAGCAGCATCTGCAACATACGGTGTCATAGTTAGTGGATCTCTCGACAGAACGTGTATAGTCTGGGACTTAAATCAGTTGATCTACATCACACAGCTTCCAGGACATGAGACTGGGCTCTCGTGTGTTGCCCTCAATGATTTAACTGTAAGTTTTTTTTTTTTTTTTTTTTTACGTTTTTTTTCCCCTTTTTTTACATTATCTATGAGATGGTGTAATGGAATTAATGGAATTGTATGGGAATTTTTCTGGGGTCAAGGTATTTTCAGAGTTCAGGAAAATCTCTCTCTTTTTTTTTTTTGCTCTGTTACATTTTCATACAGACAAGTACAACACACTACAATGATCACATTAGTCACTCTGTAAAATAAATTATATTTCCTTTGAGTGGCTTATTCAGAAATAAACCTGTGCCTTAATCTGTACTGTGTGTTACAGATTGTCTGACAATAGTAACTGATTCCATGTCAGAATTGTAAGACTACTAATTAAAAGTCAAACAAATATGAAAAGTAAATAGCAAATTCTAATTAATTATACTGAATCTTGACATTTGCTGTAATTTCATTAAGGCATTTTTGTAGTTGGGCTTTGCCCCGCCTTCCCTAACATGTAGTAATTCCAGAATCAAGAGTATGGGGACAGTTTTGAGGTACCACAACTTCAAACTACTGTGTTCTCCATTTTAGCACTTGCAATCTCAGTGCTTTTCATCTCTCAGTTATCTTCCCATTTCTAAGAGGATATCAATGCTAACCAGCTCTGCCTCTTGATGAAATCTGGTGAGAAGAGCAAAAGAGGAGTACACTCAAATCCAGCATAAATTAAAGGAAGGAAGCAGCTTTGACAGGAGAGTTGCAGAAAAATAGAGTCTCAAACTCAAGCAGCCACAGAAAGCTGTTTTTAAAAAAACAGATATCTTTGTGTAGCTATGAACCATCCTTACTCAGTGAACACTTGGTAGATGGTTATTTCCAGGATAAAAGTATCAGCAAGTAAATGAGACCACCAGATGTCCTTCAGATAAGTAAAACAAAGGTGAGATCTTAAATTGACTGTCTGGAAATAGAATCCCTGGTAATCGGCTTACAGTTCAGGCCATACATTAATAGAAACCCATCAACTAGGGAGCTTCCTCTAGAAAGATAATGTCTTCCAGTACCCAGCCTTTTCCAGTCATTCATGAGCTTCACGGTCTAGTTGTATCATAAACAGAAAAGCCAACCAGGCTATAGGCCACCCTGTGATTGCCTGTAGAGTGGTTTTTGGCTCTGCTAAGCATCATCAGCATGTTTTATACTTTTGATGCATACCACTGCTTTTAAAATGCTTTGGCTGACCTTGCATAGGTAGGCTGAATCGAACTGATAAACTCACTAAGCAAAAGTAGGAGAGTAGGGAGGAAGAGAAAACTAATTTAAACAAACAAACAGATCCACATAATTAAGACATTTTAAATCATACTCCATCAGTTTAGGTACCACTTATTAGCAATGGTTAACACAGTCATTTAAAACATAGCCATTTAAGATAATTTTAACTGTAGTGTTGAGCCATACTAACCCAATTCAAATAAGAAGGCACAGTCAACAGTAATAAACAACATTGAAACAACTAACTGGACAAAGGACTAAAAAAGTCCTTCTTATGCAGTTTAGTGAGGAAAGTGCCAGAGGTTTAATTAACCACAGGTATGGCATGACCAAAGCAGATGTTACGCTACATACAAACTCCAGGGCCTTACAAGCTTTGCTTTCGCCAGCACTTTTTATAGCGGTAGAGTACTAACCTCAGATATGCATAGTACAGATTAAAGGAGAGGAAGAGAACAGGTAGGTAAGGTGTTCTAGATGTGATCGGGCAGTGTGGCATATAAACTGTGTGTCGGGCAAATTGCAAGAGTTTAGTGCTTGAGATGAGAATAGGAGGTGAGGTCATTGGGGAAGGAATGGAGCATGGCCAAGAATTTACTAGAGTTAAGCATAACTGAATAATAAGTACAGATGGCTAGGTCTGGAGGGTGATCATGGGAGAACCTGTAGAAGCCAGGAGCATTACTGTGGGGACAGGGATGGTAATGTGAAAGAAATGGAAAGGGTAGCCATGGCAGATTTAGAAATTTACAAAAGATAGTACGAAGCCTGCTCAGTAAATCACTTGTATGTATGTAAAGGGGAAGCCTTGGCATTCCCTGCAGTAATATTTGAATCTTAAAAGAGTAGGCACACATCCCTGCAATGCACTCCTGAATCCACCATTGGTACACAGGAGAAATGAGATAAAAGGAGAGGCCATCAGGAGGTAAGTGATTCAGTGGAAAAGGAATCTCAGTTGAAGAAGGACAAATTCAGTGAGGTAAGACAGTATTGAGGTAAAAGAAGAGGAGGCTAGTACAAAGGAGATGGTGGGAATTAATAGAAATGAAGTGCTAGAGCAGCGGCAGGCTGAGGCAGGATTGCAGCCCCCCCCCCCAAGGAAGAGTAGAGAGAACAAAAAAGAGAAAAAGGCATGAGATAAAAGGTGAACAACGACGACCTGGGGATGAATGCTCCTGTGAACAAAATAATGAATAAAAGCTGCAACTGTTTCCAAAGCATTCACCGGAGCAAAAACGGCAGTAAACCACAATGCTGTTACAGTGGAGTAAATATCCAAAGATTGTGAAGTCGACACCACATTAAAACTGGCATAAAACTTTTTATTCACACAAGTAAGGGCTTTTGCCATTAGGCTTCATCAGACTTTAAGTCTCTTCATTAAACAGTAGTTTAAAAAACAGACGAACCAAAGCCATAGGCTCATGTCTCATCAAACGTCATCAAACCAATTAAATATTTAAATGTTAAAATATTTAAAGGTACCATTTATTTGCAAATGAATGGAACGATAAATAAAAATAAGAATAATAATAATGGTAGTAAAATCACTAAAAAATAAGACATATTTGAATGCCAACACTAAACTCTGCGCTGATGGGACACAGAGCTCAAATACAAGCTGATACAGTCTCCTAAGTTTGGGTCTAGATAGTCTCCTTTTGCTGAGGATGGGCTTCAAATTGACCTTGTCATTTAGACCCGGTTTATTATCCGCCCTACAGCGGATGATCCAACGTATCTCAATTCCTCAGTATAGTTCTCAATATCACCACCCCTAAGACTAGATGCAACAAATTGCATGCTCGAAAAACTAAAAGTATGGTCAGGCCCTAAAGATTTACAGTGTTTCGCCAGTGCATTATGTTCTGAGCCAATACTTATGTGATATATATGTTCCCTGATGCGTTCCCTCAATTGTCTATTGGTTTTCCCAATATAGAACGCTGTACATGATCTGCACCTGGCTAAGTATACAACACTCATACTCTGACAATTAGTCATAGTGTGAAACTGAAATTCATATCCAGTGACCGGATGTACAAAAGTATTGTTCGTATCAATACGTTGGCATTGCCTACATTGATTACAAGGAATAGTATTGTGAACGGAACAAATACTGTGTAAACCAAGGAGGTGGTGACATAGCATCCGTTTCAGATTTTGTTTGTTCTTATACAAGAACTTCGTTCTAGCGCCCACAATGTCAGTAATATCCTCATTAATCAAAAGTGTGGACCAGTGCTTCTCAAAAATTCTCTCTATGTCCTTAACATCACCCATAAAGAAAAGGGGTACTCTCAAATTCACCCATCTTCACTATCTGTTCAGAGTGGTAATTATAACCCCATTCCGAAAAATATGGGGAAGCCTTCCTGTGAACTGAATAAGAATATCATCATCTTAGGGCGGATAATAAACCGGGTCTAAATGACAAGGTCCATTTGAAGCCCATCCTTAGCAAAAGGACACTATCTAGACCCAAACTTAGGAGACTGTATTAGCTTGAATTTGAGCTCTGTGTCCCATCAGCGCAGAGTTTAGTGTTGGCATTCAAATCTGTCTTATTTTTTAGTGATTTTACTACCATCATTATTATTCTTATTTTTATTTATTGTTCCATTAATTTGCAAATAAATGGTACCTTTAAATATTTTAACATTTAAATATTTAATTGGTTTGATGACGTTTGATGAGACATGAGCCTATGGCTTTGGTTCGTCTGTTTTTTAAACTACTGTTTAATGAAGAGACTTAAAGTCTGATGAAGCCTAATGGTGAAAGCACTTACTTGTGTGAATGAAATGTTTTATGCCAGTTTTAATGTGGTGTCGACTTCACAGTCTTTGGATATTTACTCCGCTGTAACAGCATTGTGGTTTACTGCCGTTTTTGCTCCTGTGAATGCTTTGGAAACAGTTGCAGCTTTTATTCGTTATTTTGTTCACAGGAGCATTCATCCCCAGGTGGTTGTATTTCATTCTTGATTTATTTTACCACGAGGGGAGAATGGCAGTTACTACTAATAACAATATTGAGTTGCTGTATACTTTGCAAGGATCTGGTTGCAATAACCGGAAATCATCCCGGTTCCAGGACTGTGTTTCTGGTGTGGACAATTTACTCATTCTTTATGAGCTGAATCTGGAGGAAGAATCAGATGTCAACAATGTGGAACTACTGACTGGACTCGGTGAAGACCTGAATAGGTTAGAGCTTGACTTCTTGAGACTTAAAAAGTTGCAGTTACAGCGTCAACACTTCGAGGCTTGTCTTCAGAAACGTATAGTGCCTCGAGGACTGCGCATTTTAAAGATGCCTACTACAGCTAATTTGTTTCCTGAATTACTGTATAAATGGCAACAGCTCAACTTGGAGCTCATCTTTAGTTATATGAAATTATTAATTGACTTTCATGGTCCTGAAGAGGAACTGTTGAGAAAGAAAGTTACTGAATTATACAACTTAATTGTTACGAAATATGTAACACCTAAGGCGGAGTCTGGTTTGGAGAGACTTATGGACAATGTGCTACTATTTGAGAAGCGTCTCTTAGAGCAAAAGAGGAACAAGATCCTCAGAGATGTTAGGGACTTTAAACTCGGCCAGGTCTTTACTTGGCCGAGGAACAATGTCAGTAATGTTAATAATGTGGTAACTAATGTTGTATTACCCTCGAATGATGTTTCTGAAGTGGTTAGTACTGATTTAAATAGTGTTAACAATGCAAATAGTGAAGTCGACTCAAATAATGCCATTGGTGTTAATGATGCTAACAATAGTAATGCTGCCTCTTCTGGTTCTCCGGAGGGCTTGGTTTATGCAAATAGCCATTTAAACCAGGAACAAAGGCCAAGAGAAGGTGGGTTTAAGCTTTCGGCTCCTAATATGGAACCTGTTGTTAGAAGGAAGAACCATTGAGTTACTCCGATACATGTACCAGAGGGTAGTATAAACCCCCAGACCCCTTTCCCGATCGAGTCTTTTCAGTCTGTCGGTAGACAGAGATCGGGAAGCAGAGGGCGGCAGAAACGGAAGGGGTTGGGGGGGGGATACACCGGTCCTACCTTGAAGAAAATGTGGCAAAGAATAGAGGGTCTTTGATTGTGAACCTATCTGATAGGGTGTTAAGTGGGTACGAGGAGCAAGTGCTTAATAAAGGACTATCCTTCATTCCCACTAAAAAATGGTGATGTAACTGACTCTATTTTAGATGTCAAATTATATGTACGGAATGTGCAATTAAAATTGGATTTTGGTAATAGTGAGCGTAATAACACCAGGAGTGATTATATGTCTATATTTCGTCCCATTAGTACATATGTTCCAATGTTACATCCTTTATTGGATACTTTCTCGAGGCTGGTAGAGAATGATTTACATAGGTATTATGAGAAGGATCATAAAATTAGAAATAAAAATAGAAAGTATAATCTAACCTATTTACAGAGACAAGCACTATTTAATTTAAGTAGGGACATTTCTATAGTGATTAGGCCCACTGATAAGGGTGGCCCGATAGTGCTAATGAACAGTAAGGACTATCTTGATAGCATGAAGCAGATGCTAGGTGAAGGAACATTTTATAGTAAAATCGACATTGCTGATGTCACTAACAAAGTGTTCAGGGTATATGATATGCTTGATGATTTAGTAAAGGAGCATATTATTTCCCGGCACCTGTTTAAGTATCTAAGGGTGAACAATCCCCTCATACCAATAATCCAAGGGTTACCGAAGGTTCATAAGTCGATATTTAAATCACCCTTGTGCCCTATTGTTGCTGGGCAAGGTTGGCTTACTGAACCCTCTTCTATTTTCTTGGAGTATTATTTGAGGCCCATAGTGGATGTTAACCCAATTATATTGAAAGACAGCAAACAATTTTTACTGGATTTGTATAGTTATACCAGGACCCTCGGTGAGAAAGACTCTTACATTTTAGTGACTTTGGATGTCAGAAGTCTATTTACGATGATACCCAATGATTTGGGTGTCACAGCTGTACAGCGTTATTTAACTACCAAATCCAGTTTGGACAGCAAGACTACAGATCTTTTGGCTTTGTTTCTGGAAACAGTATTAGACAATAATATCTTTATATTCAGTGAAGATATATATTTACAGAAGGATGGCGTAGCTATAGCTACGCCAATATAGTAATGGCGGACTGGGAGGAAGAACTTCTTTTTCCACTAGCAGCCTTCCAACAACATGTTGGGTTTTACAGGCGGTTCGTGGATGACCTCTTCTTGATTTGGAGGGGAGATGAAGCAGGATTGACTAGCTTTGTGTCCGTGATGAATAATTTAATGAATTTTCTTAGCTTTACGTTGAGATTTTCCACAACTGACCTATCGTTTTTAGATGTACATGTAATGAGACTTGAAAATGGTTTATTGAATACTTCGGTTCACAGGAAGGCATGTTATAGGAACACCCTTCTTCATAGACGAAGCATGCATCCTAGGTATGTGTTCGACAATGTTTTGAAGGCACAGCTAATGAGAGCATCTAGGCTTAACGCCCTTGATGAAGGTTACGCACAAGAACTGGAAATCCTTAGGGAAAGGTTTGATGAGAGGGGTTATAAGATGATGGAAATAGATAGAATGACAGCGACCGTGAATGAGTTAAGGTCTACTAGGGCTTCCCCATATTTTTCAGAATGGGGTTATAACCACCACCCTGAACAGATAGTGAAGACGGGTGAATTGAGAGTACCCCATTTCTTTACAGGTGATGTTAAGGACATAGAGAGAATTTTTGAGAAGCATTGGTCCACACTTTTGATTGATGAGGATATTATTGACATTGTGGGCGCTAGACCGAAGTTCTTGTGTAAGAACAAACAAAATCTGAAACGGATGCTATGTCATCACCCCCTTGGTTTACAGAGTATTCTTTCCGTTCACAGTACTATTCCTTGTAATCAGTGTAGGCAATGCCAACATATTGATACGAACAATACTTTTGTACATCCGGTCACTGGATATGAATTTCAGTTTCACACTATGACTAATTGTCAGAGTATGAGTGTTGTATACTTAGCCAGGTGCAGATCATGTACAGCGTTCTATATTGGGAAAACCAATAGACAATTGAGGGAACGCATCAGGGAACATATATATCACATACGTATTGGCTCAGAACATAATGCACTGGCGAAACACTGTAAATCTTTAGGGCCTGACCATACTTTTAGTTTTTCTGTCATGCAATTTGTTGCATCTAGTCTTAGGGGTGGTGATATTGAGAACTATATTGAGGAATGTGAGATACGTTGGATCATCTGCTGTAGGGCGGATAATAAACCGGGTCTAAATGACAAGGTCCATTTGAAGCCCATCCTCAACAAAAGCAGACTATCTAGACCCAAACTTAGGAGACTGTATCAGCTTGTATTTGAGCTCTGTGTCCCATCAGCGCAGAGTTTAGTGTTGGCATTCAAATATGTCTTATTTTTTAGTGATTTTACTACCATCATTATCATTCTTATTTTTATTTATCGTTCCATTAATTTGCAAATAAATGGTACCTTTAAATATTTTAACATTTAAATATTTAATTGGTTTGATGACGTTTGATGAGACATGAGCCTATGGCTTTGGTTCGTCTGTTTTTTAAACTACTGTTTAATGAAGAGACTTAATGTCTGATGAAGCCTAATGGTGAAAGCGCTTACTTGTGTGAATAAAAAGTTTTATGCCAGTTTTAATGTGGTGTCGACTTCACAATCTTTGGATATTTACTCCGCTGTAACAGCATTGTGGTTTACTGCTGTTTTTGCTCCGGTGAATGCTTTGGAAACAGTTGCAGCTTTTATGAGATAAAAGGTGACAGGATGCATAAAGAGAAGAGATGAAGGAAACAAGGTGGTTCAGTAACTATCAGGTAAAAGGGAAAAAAGATGGAGGAGGAGATAAGGATAGAGAACTCAGAACTTAAGGGCAAGGAGTTAAGCAAGACTGAAGAGTTTGCATTGTTGGTATAGGCAAGATGCTGATAATTGGTGATTATGTTTACTAACCTCAGAACCTTGTAGAATAGGAAAAGACAGGCCTGGCCACAATGAAGAATGCGCCAGACATTACCCTGGCCAGGCAATGGGGGACAGAATGAACTGAAGAAAAGAAGAAAAAAAAAGCCTAACCAAGTCCATATCAGAGCTAATAATCTCACAACATGGATACTAGAAGAAGTAGCCAGGAGACCAAATGGGGTGGCAGTACTTGCCTAGAGGTTGTACATGTGCTTGCTGACAGCAGACAAAAGAAGTTCTGAACCAGAGATTATAATGCACAGTTGCATCATTGGGTACAGGATAGTGGACATAGACATGTAGGCAAATGGGGGATGGGGCTTGGCTTGGGAGGAGCTTTTTACTGATGACTTGCTTCACCTCAGAGGAAATCAACATGGGTGAAAAAGGGCACCATAATACCTTTAACCTGAGGTGGAGATGAAGAAAGCAAGGGACAAAAAAGTCTGAAAAAAGCAAATAGGACACAGCAAAACTAGTTGAAAATGGAAAATTATCATTGGGCAAAAAGGACACTCAGAAGTGTAGGAAAGAGGAAGAAGAGGTATTGGAGCAAAGAAGGAGTTAGAAGGTGATGTTTTGCAGGGCAAGACTCAGGATGAAACAGGTTAATTGCAGATTTTGCTGTGATGTGACAGAGTTAAGATTTCCAGTGTTGTAGAGAATTGGGCAACAGAAAGGATGTACAGGGATATGGTAATTCCTTTCTGCCATATGTTCATGTGTGATGGCAGACAGGAGGAACATAGTATTTGTTCCTTTTTTTTTGTGTGTAGTCTGAGCTCCCTGCATCGACCATTGAGTCCTGCCCACCAGACTGCTCTTTCAACCCATGTGTTCACCCTAGTAGTGAGCCCTATAGCCCTTCAATTTCTAAGGTTAAGCTAGCCAGGAAGGAAAGTCATCATTTGTATGAAGGGAGACAGTGTTTTTTTCCCCACTAAGCCCTAGCCTCCACTGTGCTTGTATGGTCATGCCTAGGTGATTGGCATGTAATAGGCCTTTGAGATGTATCTCCATGCCTCCACATGTACTATAATCAATGACCATGCCCACATCCCTTGTTGGCTACATTCCCTGAGTTAGCTCCTGTCTCCTTAGTGACTACAGCCACTGCATGCATAGGCATATACTCACTTCTGCTCCCTTCAAGAAGGAGCAAGCCACCTAAGCCTAATCATCCATCTTCCCCTCTTGAGGCTAGCTCCAGCAGGTGCTGATTGATCATGGGCCACTTAGGTTGTAGTCAGATTTTTATCCCCCTATCCAAGATGTTAACAAGCTATGCATCTGTCAAGATTTGAGGACTGGAAGACAAAATACTATGAGGTGGATTCCAACAACTTCAAAGTCTACTTGGATAAACATGATTTATTTATTTTTGTTTACTTTTCTTGTGTTAACTTTACTGACTTTTGAATTAATTACTTACTAAGAACTTACTGGTTTACAATTTAGATTTGCTAGTTTATTGTTGATTTACATAATTATAACTATGTGCAATTCATGTGTCGGTGTCTTAGCAGACTAGTTTATTGCAGAAGTGATTTAGATCTGTAGACTTAGCATAACTTCATTCCTGGATATAAATTATATACATCATGAAAATATATTGCAAGTTTATTATTTTCAGTCTGTTGTTTTATTTAAATCAATTACATATTAAGAGCTTGATGAGTTTCATTATTTTTTCAATTTATAACAGCTGTTGGTGTCTTACCGAATAGTACACAATATGATGATTTAGATTTGTAAGGTTGGTGTCTTTATAGTTAGTCCACAATGCTTAGTAATACAATGGATATTATATAAGCCTGTATTTTTGTCTTTATTCTTTAAAAGGTGAACTTTTAAAGCCACTGATTAAGGTAGTATATTGTCTTATTCTGCATTTGTAGAACTGGGAGCCATGTGGATTCATATATTTCCTTTATATATACTTCTATTTGTTTCTAAACTTGTTGTTTGAGTCTTAAAGCAAAAAAAGCCTTATTTTTGTGTGTGTCAGGTATCTGAACAGTGTGTGTGTGAGTTTACTGTCTACTCCTTAAAGAACTGTGAAGTTATCCCAGTAAGAAATGGGTTACTGATGCATAGTTTCTTTTTTCCCCCTAGGTGATGCATGTTAGGTGATAATTTTAGCCAGTTATTCTAAATTGCCATTGGGCATCCACGGTGGTGCAGCGGTTAGCGTTGCCGCCTCACAACAAGAGGTTCTCCGGTTCGATCCTCGGCTGGAGTGCCTTCTGTGCGGAGTCTGCATGTCCTCCCTGTGATCTCGTGGGTTTCCTCCGGGTGCTCCGGTTTCCTCCCATATCCCAAAGACATGCTGTAGGTGGATTGGACACTCTAAATTGGCCCTAGGTGTGAGTGTGTACGTGTGTGTGCCTTCTGTGGAAGGTTGGGCGCTGGGCTGGCAACTCGACACCATAAAACTTCACTGCCAATCATGAGCGGACAGGTGATCCGCTGTGGCAACCCCTAACTGGAAAAAGCTGAAAGAAGAAGACGATTCTAAATTGCCATTAACTTGTCACTTACTTGAGGGTAAAGCAGGCTAGGTAGTTAATGAAATATTTATGTGCATCAGTAAACTTAGAATAATAAAAATATGAAACATGAGGCTTCAAGAATGAAATGACATGAAAGGAGTAGGACAGACTGGAAAAGAAGAGAGGAAGAGAACGATAGGCTTTGTGTTCAGTTTGCAGGGCAGTAGCTTGGCTTTTGTATGGTGTACAATGTAGGGTTTGTAAGACAATATGGAGCTTAAGGGAATAATAAAGGAATTACAGATAGTAGTAGTCTTATTAGTCTGTTGAGACAGAAGAGAGTGTAATTGAAAGGAGGAAACTGGAAAACAGAAAACGGTATGGAGTGTGAAAAGATAGAAGCTAGGACGACAGAGGTAGAAGGTGCCAGAATGAATCCATGTCAGAAGAATGCTACACAAAAAGTGTAAGTTGTTGACATGTTGCAAGCCTGCTATGTGTTAAAAAGTAATATGACATATTCGTATTACACTGTAAAGGAGTACTGCAACAGTAAAACAGAAACATATCTACAAAATGAGAGCATATTACTGTTTAGACACTCACCCACACAAAGCAAAGGTGAAAGTATAGCAGGAAAACAGGTAGACAAGCACTGCTAATGGAGCATTGCATTTAAAAATGCTGTAAACCAGAAATTTCAGTATTTGATAGGTGATACAAGAGGTTACACCCCAAGAATATTTTACAGTCAATGAAGTAAGAAGAAACACAATGGACATATCAGATCATGAGAATGATGCCCACTTGGTAGGTCCAGTTAGAAAAGGGACAGTCTAAGAATACAGCCAGTTCCAGAACCATAAACGCTGCTGTATCATTGAAGGCCAAATATACTGTAAGGAGAAGAGCAGCAATAATCTACTGCATATACAAAAATAATAGAACAGTCAACGGCTTGGCAGTAATAACTCAGCTACCAGTTGGAAGGCACTCAAATATATACTGCTTGACTATGCCCCGAAACCTCTACTCCCATCATAGCCACTGTGTATGAACGCATATGGAAGAAAAACATGACCTGCAAGTTGTACTGGATGTACTGATAAGAATACCTATTGATTTTGTTGGCATGCAGCCAAAATGGAAAGTCCTACTTCAGCTATTTATTACAATGAAAAGATCAAAGAAAAGAGAGGCATATATTCGACCAGACTGTGCAATCTGTGAAAGATTTCAGTCTGAAGTTCTTTCTGTTAAGAGACAAACTCCTTCTGCCTAGTATTTTTATCATAGAATACAATATCACAGTCCTTGTGATAACCATCAAAGAAACTTTGTCTGATAGCATTTATGCATCCTTTTAATAGATGGTACATCTTCCACCCCCAGCAAGGTCTGCCAATATTCACACTGAATTCATGGATGTGATAAATGTTGGACTAATGTGAGCTACTGCCACTTGTACAAAGAGTACAGCCTGCTTTCTGAACTCCCATTCCAGATAACCAAAGTAGAAGTGTCAGTCATACCAGAATATACTGTATTTAGACTTTGAAAGTGCAACCTTAGTAAGCACTAGAAGGAATCTCCTTCATGTAAGCCATCAAGGATGCAGTTTCCTTCTGAATCAGATCATTTGACACCAAATTCAATGTAATGGGCTTGCCAATGCCAGTGGCATTGGTAAAACATTTTCTTTCCTTTACAAATAGCTTTCTGCCCTAACTTCTTTTGCCTGCTAGTGACATACCTTTAACATTTAATAAGCTGTGGGAAGTGTTTCCATGATTGTCTATGTCATTTCTTTAAGTTTTATGATAAAAGCTACTTATAGGATTGTGTTGCAGAGACACATTAATTTAAATAAAAAGGAGGCCCATTATACAGTCTCACATGCTGGAGTGCATTATTTCTGTTTGAAGCTAGGCATCTTTACATGCTAAATGAAATATAGTCAATACATAATGGTTTAATGATATGGCTGGCCAGGTGGAGGACTTCCATAACCCACCGCTGCAGTAGCCTAAGCTATTTGGGCTTTAACCCATGCACCGGACAGCTTCAGAGAGTTTGGGCACCCTTCCAGATGCTCCAACTGCTAGGAGCACAATGAGCCATTCCATGTAAAAGACAGTTGGAGTGCCAAATAACTTCAAAGCTTTGTTGTCTCTGAAATGAATACTTCTTTGGCAGGTCTCATAATTTTGTCAGTTGGCTAGTGATCCCTCAAGAGCTGGGAAGATAAGTCCCTGCTGGGGAAGGCCTTCCTTTTTTAATTGAATTTTATGAGGAAAACTTGTTTTTATTCTGTCAGAAGATGTTTACTTGTGCTGAGAAACAGAGAGAGATTAGGACTGTCATTTCACATTGAAAGTAACTGTCATGTTGGTGCTTGTGTAAGCTTTTTGGATGGAAAAGTTTAATTTTTGACTATAAGCTTATTCATTTATTGAAAGTTATTGTGTTTGGGACAGGATATTGTGCTTGTGCGGACTTTCAGTAGTTTACTGTTCTCAGAACATGTACTCTACTTGTTCACCTTACTGACTCATCAATGTTTCATGAACCTCATTTCAGACCTCCTTCCTGGCTTAAGAAAGGAGCAACAGTTGTTCTTTATGGTAAGATTCATGGAATTTTTTGGAAAGTATTGAAGGAATTGAGTTTGATGAAAACGATATATCTATCACAGTAGATGTCAAGGATATATACATATATATATATATATATATATATATATATATATATATATATATATATATATATATATAGTAATTCCTCATGATATAGGGGTAGGGTTGTTTTGTCAATTTCTTTCACGTAAACAGGTACAACAAGAAAACATCAATGTATATGAACAATTGTTGAATATAGTCCTGAGGAATAATTATATTCAAGGGACAAAAAAATGGAGTGACTATGCCTCCCCTCCCATTGGATCATTGTTTGCTAACATAGTTATGGTAGAGTGGAAGAGGAAACATGCATTAGTGGGCCCTTTTAAGGATTCTTAGAAATTTTATGTAAGGTATTTAGATGATATGTTTTCTATTTGGAAGGATAGTAAGGAACAAATACCACTATTTACTGAGTACTTGAGTAATAGTACTTCCTTCCTTAAATTCACTTCACAAGTGGAAGAGAGGACTATTTCTTATCTGGATGTCCTTCTAGAGAAGGAATTGAGTTACTTTGGCACAGAAACGAGCAGATGTTCTTCGTGTTTCACTGTTGCAGTCCTCACATATGGGTTATCCTGCTCCTTGTAGCCCTCAGATATGGGTTATCCGGCTCCTTGTAGCCCTCAGACGCCTGAATACCAGAGTCCTTGGTATATGACGTCGGCTGCCGCCGGTTATAAAACTGATGTCAGTACGTTAGGTATAAAGGGAGGCAGCCGGCACCATTTCCTCAGTCTTTCTTGCCACGGAGCCCAAAGCAGATGCAATTCGCACTAGTGCTGGTCGGCTGTTTGCCTTTGTTTCGCTTTCCAACTACCAAGTTGAAAATGCCTTCAGATAAGTACCCCATTGGGGATCCTCTTTTCTTGCTTTAATGAATGTCAGATGAAGTTAATAACTGTCTTGCCTGTAGAAAACAGATTCTGCACCGTGATTTCCATTCCTCTTGTATAACTTGTTTGGGCCGTGAGCACAACATCCCTAACTGCGATCTCTGTGCTTCCTTTAACCCGCGTACCATACGTCGTAGAGCTAAGATTTTGTATAAGCATTTCGGAGTCTGGAATAAGTTCATTGGTATGGCGTCTTTTAGTCTCCCAACTTCGGATATACCTATGAAGAGCAAAGACAAGGACCATGACAGGCCCAGAGTTAAATCTACTGATGATGCACTGGTGAAATTGGTCGTCAGCACAGCGGTAGTCAGTGAGGTGCTTTCACAGCCCCTGCAGTCCGCAGATTTTCAGCCGCAAGCCTCTGCCGAGACCTTTATGGAGGTCTCCATGCCACAGGCTGCTATTTCATCTTCAGACCCTCCACCTATCGCTGCCTCAGATGGGTCCAGAGCTGCTTTGTAGGCACCGGCTTCTGACACCTCTTCTTTTCGACATGAGACCAGAATCAGACCAATTACCTTAATTCAGACTTCTGCAGTTGCTAGGCCTCCTGAGTCCCTCTGGATTGCTAGTAAACCTTCCAGCCGCAAACCTACTTACAAGCAGGCATCGGCCTCCCCTCCTGTGTACCTTCAGTCCCAGTTGATAAAGATGGCTGGTGATCTTCTTTCCCTGATTAGGGCTCTTACCCCCCCCCCCCCTTCTAAGAGGGCTAGGGAATTAACTCCTCATGTTTTTGTCTGTCTCAAATTCTGAGATTGCCATTATGTCTGCTGGTGAAGAAGGAAATTCTCAACTTTTTTCTGGCTTTGAGGATTCTGATGCTGAGGACTCTATCCCTTCTGCCTCCCCTCCAGAGGATTCTTCCTTTGGGGATACTTTGAATACTCTTAGGGGGCATTTTAAATGGGAATGTCAGGATTTTCCACAGTCTAAGAAAAGAATCAGGGAATTTTTAGATTTGTCACAGCATAAGCCTCTGGCTGTATCTCCAGTTTTGGAAGTTGTGGATGATGTTTTCATGGAAAATTCTATATCATAATTCTGTACTTCCTGCCCCCAGAAAACTAGATAGGTATCCCCTGGTTCCTGAATATCATCAATTCCTTTTTAAAAACCATACTGCTGATCCAGAAATTATTTCTCAAGGCCCCAAGGGTGTTAACTCTACTACTGCTAAAAACCCTGTGCCTTCTGATAAGGAATCTAGGGCCTTGGACAGGTGGAGTAAAAAAGTCTATACTTCTGCAACTCTTGCCATTAGATCCGTGAGTTGTATTCTTCACATGCTTAAGTATCAGCAGCATACTTTGGTGGTTATTAAGGCTAAACTTGGAGATATTCCTTCCATAACGTTGAACAAGGATTTACCAAACTTACTGAATTCTGCCACTTTAGTTAATAAACATTCACTTCATTATGGTTTTGACACTTTGGAGGCTTCCTGCAGAGCATCAGCCACTGGTTCCATAATTAGAAGGCATGCTTGGCTCAGGGAGCAGCCTCTTTCTGAACCAGTTAAATCTAAATTGCTGGATGTTCCTTTGCACAAGGACAATCTTTTTGGTAATAAGGCTGAGGAGGTACTAAAGAAGTTGGAGGATAAGGCAAAATCTATGCAAGCTGTAAAAGATTTCCTTCAGGTTCAGTCTCCTCGGTTTATGAGGCATTAGCCTTCCAAGAACTGGTCTTTCCCTGATCCTGGCAAGCAGGGTCGCTCTAGGCCTGGGGGTTTCAGATCTTCCAGAGGGCAGGCTTCTGCCCTTCAAAGGGCTAAACAGTGGCATTCTTCTTCTGTTAAATCGGGGAGTTCTAAGCCAGCTTCCCAAAGCATACATTTTCAATGACTTCGGCCTTCCTGTGCCTACCTCTGCGAACCCTGGGTTTCCTTTGGGGGGAAGGTTAGCCAGGTTCGCAGAGATATGGTCTACCATCACAGACGACAAATGGGTGCTCAGTATAGTAAACCAAGGTTACAAGTTTTACTTTCACCCCTTCCCAGTTTTCCAAGGATACCCAGAACTCTCAGGGCAGAGGTAGAAACTCAAATTTCTTCTCTACTGACTATGGGGGCTATAGAGCCAGTTCCTGCGAAACAGGCAGGCCTAGGTTTTTATTCAAGGCTTTTTCTGGTACCCAAGAAAGGGGGCACATGGCGCCCTATTCTGGATCTGCCCATTCTAAACACTTTTCTGGTGATCCCCATATTCAGAATGCTCACCCTTCAACAATTACTACCAATGCTGGACAATGATTCATAACTGGTAACTTTGGATCTCAAGGAGGCTTAACTGCACATCCCAATAAGGGACAGTTGCAGGTAGTTCCTTCACTTCAGGGCTGGGGAGCAACACTTTCAATTCTCTGCATTGCCCTTTGGCTTATCTACTGCTCCCAGAGTTTTTACGAAGTGCCTGGTTCCAGCCATTGCTTTTTGCAGGCAGAGAAACATTCAAATTTATCCTTACCTGGACGACTGTCTCATTCAAGCAAACTCCCCAGAACAACTAGAAAAGGATTTGGATTTTGTGAAGAATACTTTCACCTCTTTGGGATACACTCTCAACAAAAAGAAGTCAAAGTTGGTTCCTTCAAGGGAGATTGTTTTCCTGGGAGCGAGTCTGAATACAGCCACCCAGATGGTATTCCTCCCTCAACAGAAGCAAGAAGATCTTTCTGCTTACTTCATGAACTTGGCAAGCATGACCCAGCCCTCTGCAAGGCAATTCCTGCAAGCAATGGGGTCATGGCTTCATGTATTTGATGATCCCATAAAGCATTACTTATGGTATTTTGTGAGGGAAAACTGTTATATCTGAAATGATTGCTGTGACTTCAAGCAGGGAGTTATCTGCAAAATCACATAAACCCAAGAAGACTCTAGTGGGAAAATGTACTCTGTTGAAAAGGATTTATTAAGTACTAAATTTAGACTTGATTCTTCCCCTGATTCCCTGTCTACAAATGGAGTTCCTCTGGTGAGCGACAGCCTGTTCTCAGAACAATCTGCCTTTCAACCCACTGCCTGACAGCCAGACTCTCACCACAGATGCCTCAGATGTTGCATGGGGGGCTCATCTGGAGGGCAGTGGCTTACAGGAGACTTGGAACACCCAGCAGATTCATCTGCACATAAAATTAAAGAAATTGATGGCAGTGCAGCAGGCCTTGCTGGCTTTCAAGGATTTACTCTACCCTGGGACTCTGCTGATCAGGACAGACAATACCACAGTCATGTGGTACAGCAACAATCAAGGGGGGGGGTTCACTTTTTACCCTTTGCGCAGACAAAGCATGAGACTATGGTCCATAGCAGCATCCATGGGCTTACATCTAATAGCCCAGTATCTTCCAGGGAGGCTAAACTCCTTGGCGGATCATTTGAGCAGACATGTTCTGGATCCTCACGAGTGGCAACTGAACAGGGATATTTTCCATCACATCACTCATCATTGGAGCACCCCACAAGTGGATCTTTTCTCCTCTCAGACCAATCATCTCCTTCCAACCTTCTGCACCAGGGAGTTTCATAACAAAGCTTGGAGGGTGAATGTGTTGCCCTTCCCATGGACACATCTCTCATTTTATGCATCCCCTCCTCTGCCTCTTCTTCCCAGAGTGCTACTAAAGATAAGGGACAAAAAAAACAAAGGCTATTCTGATAGCTCCAGATTGGCCCAGGCAGCATTGGTATCTCCTCCTTCGCAGCCTTTCCCAGGCTCAGCCTTGGCATCTCCCCCTGGTACCAGATCTGTTGGTTCAGGGAGGGGGAAGGTTCCTTCATTCTCATCTTCAAACTCTGCATTTAACTGCCTGGCTAATACTTAAAATTTTTCCCAACAGGTGGTTGAAGTTCTTCATGAGGCCAGGAGGCCTAGCACAAGAAAATCCTATGCAAATAAATGGAAAATGTTTTGCTCTTGGATGCTAGCTAAAGGAGAAGACTCTTCTCATCCTTCTCTTTCACTCATTCTTGACTACCTAGCACGCTTCAGCGATTTCGGCTCATTGTTCTTTTGAGCAACCCATTTTTTCTCACCCCTTGATGAAGCAGTTCCTGAGGGGAGCTAGTAATCTTAGACCTCCCAGAAGAGCTCCTACCCCTGCTTGTGATCTTAATTTTGTCCTGGGAAAACTTACTCTGCCTCCCTTTGAACCAGTTGCCGCTGCAGATTTGAAGTTTCTATCCTGGAAGACTGCTTTCCTTTTAGCTATTACTTCAGCTAGAAGGGTATCTGAGCTGCAAGCCTTAATGGCAGTAGAACCCTTCATTATTTGTCACTCAGATCGGGTTTCTGTGAGTACCAATCCCTCCTTTATGCCTAAGGTGGTTTGCAGTTTAACCCTTAACCAGTCTATTCACCTGCCTACATTTTTCAGTAATCCCCAAAAGAAAGGGGAAAGGATTCTGCACTCTCTTGATGTGCATAGACAGCTGAGATTTTATGTAGACAGGACTAAATCCTTTCAAAAATCTGAACAGTTTTTGGTTAGTTTTGCTCCTGGGGCTCAGGGTAAAGCTATTTCAAAACAAACCATCTCCAAATGGATTGCTCATAGTATTCACTTTTGTTACTGCATCATGGGAAGGTTCCCCCACAGGGTATTAGGACCCATTCTACTAGAGCAGCCTCTACCTCTGCTGCCTTTCTGAGAGGTGTGCCTACTAAGGGCATTCTAGAAGCAGCTATTGGTCTTCTGTCCATACTTTCACAAAGCATTACAGTCTACCTTTGTTTTCTAAATCCAGGGCTGGTTTTGCCTCTGCAGATTTGCAGGGCCTCCTTACCAATCCTTAATCTGTGATCCTTCCTCCCCCTTTGTCTTCTTACTGGGCTTTGGGAATCAAGCCGTATGTGAGGACTGCAACAGTGAAACACGAAGAACATAGTACAGTTGTGTACACTTACCATAAATGTAGATGTTCAAGTGTATTCACTGTTGCAGCCCTAGTTTCCCACCCTCCATTCCCCCTTTTTTCCTAAGGCACAGACTATAGATTTTTATTTTGTATGACATGTGTCCAGGGTGCTTCCATTCCTGGGTTAGCCTTCTTTTGGGGGCTCCTGACAATTAAGACAAGAAAAAGTGAGGAAATGGTGTCGGCTGCCTCCCTTTATACCTAACGTACTGACATCAGTTTTACAGCTGACGGCAGCCGACGTCATATACCAAGGACTCTGGTATTTGGGGCAACTGAGGGCTACTGGGAGCTGGATAACCCATATGTGAGGGTTGCAACAATGAATACGCTCGAACATCTACATTTATGATAAGTGTACACAACTGTGACAAATACGTCAAACAGATCAATTTGTCTTCTTTATGAACAGACAGCTAAAAAAATTCTACTCCAGAACTCCTTGCAGTCAGGCCTAAAAGGCAGATGCTTTCATTCCCATGGACAGGAATGTTTGTATATACGTTTCTGTCTTTTTCATCTGATTACCAGGGTTTTTCTGAAGATCCAGAAGGATTCTGCAAAATTTTGGTAGTGACTCCCTTCTGGCTAAGACAGCAGTGTCTCTCCCTTGTTTTGAATCTAGACAAAAGCAGTTAAATGTTCCCCAATGATCAGAAATACTCACACAAGACTGGGGTAGTTTGGTACACTCCAGTTTGGAAACATTTCAACTAACTGCCTAGATGATAGAATTTAGATACCTTTTGGGCACATTTTCTTTCTAAAGATATTTAGCAGATACTAAAGGAGGCAAGAAAGCCTTCTGCTAGAAAATTATATATAGGTGTTTACTAGGCTAACAACCCCAAGGGCCTTTTTAAGCCTAGCCATGTATCCTAAACATACCTCTCAACTGTCCAGATTTTTGCCTTGTATTTTTGGTGTATTCCTCATAAAAGTTATAGCTTTTATGGATTTTTGTGGTAAATAAATGAGGACTAAAGTCATTATACAATGACCGGTATTTGTGTTTCAGACTTCATATCCAGCAGAAAATGTATGGTAACACAAGACCTTGCATTATATCAACTTTCTAAGTTTAAAAGAGCAGTATTTAAAAATTGCCCCTATTTTTGGAGCTTTGACCCCTATTATTTTTGGCTTTGTCCAGATTTCTTGTGCCCAGAGGTTGAAAGCTATAATCCCAAATCTCTGACAGGTTCTGATATCCTTGATAAGTGCAAGCAAGGGCTTGGGAAATGAAACATTTACAAGCTAGGACATGGGAGATGAACCATTTACAGGTTGTCTGTGTCCATTAGAGACATAGGTGCCAAACCAGGGATGAATATCCTGTTCCCCATCCAGTTGTCCAGGTTGCAGTTGAATTGGGTTAGGGAGGAACTCTGCTTCACATGGATGGGGAGCCTGATCCAGAGATGGGGTAATTTCTGGGATACATACCTGTCTCTTCAGCAGGTCCTATTTATATCACAGGCAAGGTTTAAGTCTTTAGAATGGGTAGTTCTGGTTCTGTTTGTTGTGCGGTTATGCAAGAGGTCCCTCAGAGTGGCGTCTGACAATGCCTTATATGTCAGACATAGGTCTCCCCTCAGAAGCCTGTAGGAGACAGAATACAGAGATAGAACCTTGAGGCAGTCTTCATAGGACATTTTACTTAAGTCCTGTATTCTTTTAGTGAGGAACCTCTGTGGACATTCCAGCTGTTGGATATGCCTGGTTAGGTACATACAAAAGGGGGTATTGTACTCAATGATAGGTCTGATGAATACCAACTACAGTGGAACAATGACTTCCTTAGACTTAGATGCTATACCTTTGTTTATAAGTTGCTCAACATAGAAAGATGTCCTCATAATTGTAGACACGTGATGGTCAAAGGCCAGATTATCATCTGTTTGTGTCTGTAAGTTTCTGACCACTGGGTCAACTCTAAGGGGTGTTTTGTCAATGTAATCATTACCAGGGGTGGATGACTGCCTGAAGGATACTATTATGCATTTCATGGCATTTAGTTTAAGTCCATGACTGTGACACCAGTTGCTTGTCTGTGTCAGCCCCTCCGGAAGAACATTTGTGTCATTGTTGAATTCAATGACAGTTTCTAATTTGCAATCATCTGCAAATTTAGTCAGCCAGAGACCACTGACATTTTTTTTGACTTCAATGAAGTAAATGCCAAAAAGGAGAGGTCTGATCCCTGAGGGACTCCACTTGTTACTGTTTTTATTTTATTTTATTTTACATTTGTTGACCGGGCTAGTCTATCTGGATATATGTCCATTTTCAGTAGAGGCCCGGGGAGAAAAGCTCCAATGAGTATTACATGGTTTCAGAAGGTGTTACAAAAGAAGTAATAACAAGTATAAAACTAACAGTAAACAACTAGTAAATGAAAAAAATTTTTTTTTTCTTTTTTTTTTTTTTAATCAGGAGATTGCATATTACAATCTGAGAACCAAAAAATACATAATCTACAACCTATGTAAGGTGCTTCACAAAGAACATTACAATACAAAAAATTAATACATAAATTTTATAAGAGGAATGCTGAAGTGTAATGAGAGGTAAAGAAAAGCTGAATGGAGTGTAGAGAGAGAAAAAAATAGGGAAGAAGGAAAGTAAAGAAAAAAGGAGAACAGAGTAAGTTTTGTTATGTTTCCAACAGAGTTTGAGAATAGGCAGTCACCTGTAGAGTTATTAGGACATAGACTTTTTAAAGAAGTACTGTGTAGATGGGTCTAAAAAGTGGGGGAGAGGTCTGGGATCAGATATCTGAGGGTTGATTATAGCATATTTTCCACCAAAGTTGGAGAACAGGCAGTGTGTGTTGAGTTATAGGGTGTAGTAGGGAAAAAAAGGCAGAAGACAAGAAAAGAAATAGTATTAGTCTGGGTTACTACAGGGGCATAGCCATTTTGAATTGAGATGCAGTTTTAGATTCCTTTTGAAAAGTGGGAGAGAAGTCAGAGATGAGATATGTGAGGGTAATTTATTCCATATTTTTCCAACAGAGTTTGAGAATTTTTAGATATAGTGGTTTTGATTAATAGTTTGCTTGAAGAGCGTAGCTGTTTCTGATTATAGTAAGGTGTGATGTGGCAAGAGAGTATTGGAGTTTTGGAGGGTTGGTGCAGGGTTTTGTGGGCTATTATGAGTTGTTGAAGTTTGAGCTGATTAGGAAGTTCTAACCAGCTTAGTTGTTTTAGGTTCAGGCAGTGATGTGTTCTAAAAGGGGCTCCTGTAACAAATCTAGCAATATTATTGTAAGATATTACTAGCTTGTTGAGGTTTTTCTTTGATAGATTGGTGTATATAGGGAAGCATAGAGTAAAGTAGAGATAAGGTGAGTTCTGGCTAACGTAGTTCTTGCAAGTGGAGTAAGAAAGGGTTTGATTCTGTAGAGGGTTCCTATTTTTTGTTCACTGATTTTATAGTAGTGTTGATATGATTGTCAAAGTTTAGATTGTTGTCTATTGTTATTCCTAGTAATTTTGTGGTAGCATCAGGAGAAATTATAGTACTGTCATTGGATGTGATAGTGAAGTGTAAGGGGATGTGCCTTCGGTAGGTGTGAAGAGAAGCAGTTTAGTTTTCTTGGGGTTAAGTAGTAGGCAGCGATGTGATAACCATTGTTCTACAGTGTTAAAGGCTTTTTGGGTAAGAGACTGGAGTTCTGTTTGAGAGGTAGATGTACAGATAATGGTAGAATCATCTGCATATTGAATACAGATAGTATTTGGGATAGCTAATTGCAGGTCGTTGATAAAGATGGAAAAAAGAAGTGGGCCTAAGATGGAGCCTTGTGGCACCCCAAGAGAAATGGGAAGATGATCAGATAGTGAATTTTTCCAAAGTACTGCCTGCTGTCGGTTTTCAAGGTAAGATTTAAACCAAGTTATGGCAAGAGTATCAAGTGAAAGAGAAGTCAGTATGTGCAGAAGTAGTTGGTGGTTCACCATGTCAAAGGCTTTAGATAAGTCGATGAAGAGTGCAGATGAAAGACTATTTTCGCGATTAAAGTTGATGGAGTTTGTAAATGAGAGCAGTGCGGTGGTGGTACTGTGGGAAGGTCTAAAACCATGCTGACAATTGGCTAGTAGGTTGTTTTGTAGAAGGTGGTTTAGCAGTTGTTTATGGATACATTTTTCCAAAATTTTAGCAATGGGGGATAATAGTGCTATAGGACGATAGTTAGAGAAGTCCCTAGAGTTTCCCCCTTTGTGTAGTGGGATGATGTGAGATATCTTCCAGATTGAAGGGATAGTTCCTTCATTAATAGAGCTATTTATCAAAATAGAAATGGGATAGGCAATGGCTTTAGCTCCTATTTGCAGGAATTCAGCAGGAAGATTGTCTGCGGAGGGGGTGGTAGGTTTAAGTTTTTGGAGTAAGGATGAGATAAAGGAAGTAGGAATAGGTAGTAGATGAAATGGGGAGGGTGGATTAACAAAAGATGGAAGTAGCTTAGAGGTATCTGGAGATAGGTGGCTAGCAAGAGTTTGAATATTGTTTGTGAAGAAAGAGTTGAAAGCATTAGCTGTTTGTGTAGGATTTTCTGGGTTAGAGTCTTGTGGGTCAGGTGTTATAGATTGCCCTGGGGATAGAAGATTATTAATGCTGGTCCATAATTTTTTAGGTTCCTTTTTGGATGCTTGTTGTAGATGAAGGTAGTAGTTCTTTTTGTCTGTCAGGATGGCTTTTTTGTACTATTTCTACATTCTCTAAAGATTTGACGGTCAGCTAGATTCTTAGTGTTACGCCATTTTGCCCAGGATTTGTTTCTGATAGTGATTTTTTGTCTAGTAATGTTGGTCAGCCAGGGGGCAGGTTTGGCTTTGGTCCTGATAGTATGTATTGGTGCGTGCTGGTCAAGAATAGCAAAAAATGTGGAATTGAAGTATTGTACTGCATCATTGAGAGGAAGAAATTTTAGAGGAGACCAGTTACATTGTCTCAGTTCTGTCAGAAAGGATTCTGAGTTAAATTGCTTTTTAGAATGTAATGGTCTGACTGTGTTTTGGAGGATTAGATTGGTTTTATGCCTAATAATGTATGTTAAAGAGTGGTCAGTTAGATCGTCTGGAAGGGTGCCAGTTTTATAGGTTTGTTGGGGGGGTGTTAGTAAGTATCCAGTCTAAAGTGGTATCCTTGTTATTGTTTTTATTAGTTCTGGTAGGGCAGGTAATTAGTTGTGAGAAGCCATGTAGGTTTATGTGGGAGGTGGGGTTTAAGTTGTTACAAGAATTCCAATTAATATTTAAGTCACCTAAGATATATGTTTCTTGTGGGAGATTAGTGGAGAGCCAACTGAGGATATTTTCAAGAGCATAAATGTTATTTCCTGGGGGAAGATACATACAAATTATGTATATGGCTTTTCTTTTGTTGACTTGAAGTTTAGAGCAAATTATTTCAGCACTATTGACTATGGGAAGGTTCAGATTTATAGTACTGATTTGTAGCTGGGTTTTATAGAAAATTGCTACACCTCCCCCCTTTTTTATTGAGCGGTCAAGTCTAATAATGTCATACCCAGGTGGGGAGATTTCGTTGTTTTTAATGCTAGGTTTTAGCCATGTTTCTGATAGGCAGAGTATGTCAAATTGGTTGACATCTAGCAGGGCATGGACTTGAGAAATTTTGTTGCAAATACTACGTATGTTGAGATGGGCTATAATGAGCGAATTGGTAGATTTGTTAGGTAGAGCAGGCCTAGTTGTGTTATTGTTGTAGTTTCCTATGGTCTGGGTATAGTGTGGGCTTCTTTGTAGAGGTGAACTCCCCAATTCTAACTTCCTGAGTCCTGTCTGTGAGCCAGTTGGCTATCCACTGGATGACATGCGAGTTTGTACCTAACCTCTTTAATGTGACCACAGTGCCCAAGTGAGGTATTGTGTCAAATGCCTTGGCCAGGTCAAGGTAGGCAGTGTGAACCATTTTGCCCTCACCCATTGCTTTGGTGACCTTCTCAAAGTTGTCCACCAGGTTGAGTAGGCATGGTCTGCCCTTGACGGAACCAAACTGAGCTGGGTCCATTGCCTGGAGGTTTACTATATCACTATTGATCATTTCCATGATAATTCTTTCCATTGCTTTACATATAAGACTTGTGAGACTTATAGATCTGTTGTTTCCAGAGTCTGTAGATGGCCCACCTTTGTTCAGAGAGATCACTGTTGCTGTTCTCCATTCATGAGGCACACAGCCTGTTTGGAGACTATATTTAAATAGCAATTCCAGAGGCCCATGTAGGTCATGTTTCATGCTGTTTAGAAGGCATCCTGGGATATGATATTGTCTGTGCCCATTGATGCAGTGTTCTTGGATTTAGAGAGAGCATTAAGGACCTGTTCCCTAGTGATAGCAAGGTGAATTATATTTTATGGTATTTCCTGAGGGAAGGTTGAGGGGGAGAGAGGGGTAAAGTTGAAGTGAATTTATTGGCCAGTAGGTTTACTATATTTTCTTGCTCAGTATAGGTGGCTCCATTTACAGTGAGCTCTGCATACAGTTGTTTATTGCCTTTGAGGTTGCGGACATAGCTAAAGAATACCTTGTGGTTGTCCCTGGCCTGGGAAGCCAAATTCACTTTAAATTTGGCTTTGGTAGAACTTTATTTGTCCTCTGAGATACTTGTTTAATTTGATGAGAGTGCTTTTATTCTGCTGGGTGTTGCATATCCTAATTTTTGCCATGATTTTGTTTCTTATGTTATACAGCCTATTGATTTTGTGATTCCACCAGGGTGGCTTGTTTTTTGAGTTATTTCTGTACTTCTTCCTGATGGGTACAGCTGCCTCTATGCAGCTATAAACATGCTTGTACAGGGTTTCTGCGAACAGTTCTGCATAGGCTGCAGTGAACTCAGGGTTTATGGGGGCTTGAAATTTTGCCAGGTTATCACTTAATAGCAGGGGGGTTAGCCTTAGAGGTAGTTCCTGAATATTCCAGGTTTAGCTGGAGGTCCAGGATTTATTTTTACTTCAAAGAAGACTATTTTGTGGTCTGACTTTATCAGGGAAGACATTACAGTAAAGGGGTGTGCAGCACTCTCCCATATTAGTGAGACCAGATTCAGTGTGGTTGCACTCCTGGTTGGTGGATTGACTATCTGGCTCAGGGAGTTTGTCTTAACAAAATCCAGGAATGTCTATGCCTGCATGTTTGGTGTCGTATAGGATTCCCAGTTAATAGTGGGTAATTAAAGTTACCCATGAATATGGTATTGGGTTGGCTGGTTAGTGTTTCTAATAAGTTTAAATACTTGGTATGGGTTTCCTAGGTCATTAAGGGGGACCTATAGCTGGCGAGGAACTGATACTGGATTTGTCTATGGTGATTTGAACATGAAGCAGCTCAAGTGCATTGTCCTGTTTGACCAGCCTTGCATTATATTTATTTTTGATGTAAATCGAGACATCTCCACCTTTAGTCCCTGTCTGTGTAGTAGCTGATCTAAATGTGTGGAAGGCATTATAACCTTGCACTGTTGGTATGCTCTCTTTGGTTTTAAACCATGTCTCTGTGATCACAGAAACATCAGCATTATCTAAGGTGAAGAGAGCTTCTAGGGAGTGGGTTTTTTGTTTAGACTGCTATTATCTTTGTTTTGATTTGCTGTGTCAGAAGTACTTTCAGTTTGGCATTGCCTAAAAAAGGCATTATGGGGGAAGGCATTGTTTTAGCTAATATTCACAAGCCTAGAGGGGAGAGGTGCAGACCATCCATGGCAAAGCAGCATGGTCTGTTGACCATCTCCTTCCAAGCTGACAAATATTGCACCCCTTAGAATGGCACCGGAATCTAAGCCAATTAAAGTCAATCATCTTTTGTTCATATTGTGGCATCGTCCTTGGAGAAGGTAAAATGCTACTCATTGCTAGGCTCAAAGTGCAATGTTATGTCAGCAGGAATGTTTGTTAGAGTAAAAGCTACAGAACAACCTGATTTGACAAAGTGTACGAAGCTTGTTGCTAATGGTAGTGAAGAGATTCAAACCGAACGCTCAATAGTGCTTTTATGTTACTCTGCCGGAAACAGCTATGACTTGCAATTTTTCATAGTCAAGACACAATTGCAGTCATTATTAGGCCTCAGAGACAGTTTGAAAATGGGACTGCTTTCATTTAATAAAGAAGTTTGCCATGTAAGCCTGCATGACAACAGCTCAAATTTCACCCAAACTATTTTTTTCTGAATATGCTGATATTTTTGCAGACAAACTAGGTAAACTACCAGTTGTGTACTCTATGAAGTTAGACACAGAGGACAGCCAGGTTATCAGACCAGCATGGAAAGTTCCAGTAGCTATGCAAAGCAGAGTCAAAGCCAAGCTAAACAAAATGGTACAGCTAGGAGTAATTTGTCCAGTAGATGAACCAACTGAATGGGTATCCTCCATGGTAGTAGCTCATAAGAAAAGCTCAGATTATATCAGAATGTATTGATCCAAGAGATCTGAACAAAGCATTAAAAAGGCCTCATCATCCAGTGCGCACAGTCAAAGAGGTTGCTGCCCTCATGCCAACCACCACTGTTTTTTCTGTTTGCAAAGAGTTCATTTTGGCAAATTTTGCTTGATCACAAATCTTCACTGCTAACTACTTTCAGTACTCCTTTTGGCAGATACAGATTTCTGCACATGCAATTTGAGATAAAGTCTGCCATTGAAGTCTTTCAACGTGCAGTGGAGCAAATTTTTTTTTACTATCTATGTGCTATTATAGTAGATGATATTCTAGTAGGCGGCAATGGTGAAGTCGAACATGACGGAAACCTCTAGAAAGTTCTGGAAAGAGCACATGAAGTGAATCTTAAGCTGAATCCTCAGAAGGGCAAGTTCAGGCTACGAAAAGTTACTTGTGTTGGTCACTTGATTACCACTTCAGGCTTACGATCAGATCCTTCCAAGCAAACAGCAATTATCGAGATGCCAGCTCCAGACAATGGTCAAGCCCTACAGCATTTTCTCGGCATGGTCAACTATCTAGGTAAGTTCATTCAAGATTTAAGCCAACTTTCAGCATCATTATGAGAGCTGACATGCAAAGATGTAATTTGGTCATGGTCAGAACAGCACCAAAGAGCATTTGATGCCCAGAAACAGAAAATTGCCAACCCACCAACTCTCAGGTACTATGATATTCATGGGTCTACTTCAAAACATTGAAATCTCATAATGCTGAAAATCAAAACATCGAGACCAAAGCACTGAAATCCCAAAACACTGAAAACCCAAAGCAATGAAAACTCAGAACATTGAAATTGTGCTTCATAACATTGAAAACTGCAACACACATGTAAATAATATCCGCTCCACCTATAACAACACCTATCTAACAAATACACTTTCTACTACGTTTCTGCAGGGGGCAAGCCCCCCCATAAATTAAATATACCAACTCCAAGATCGCACTACAGTGAAAAAACGTTAATTTCCTAACCTCACTCTATCACGATCACCATGCACTGAGGTTAGGAAATTAACTTTTTTCCACTGTAGTGCAATCTTGGAGTTGGTATATTTAATTTACTGGGGGTGTGGGGAGGCAGAGCTCCCCAGTTGGGGGGTTGCAGGGGGGCTTGCCCCCTGCAGAAACATAGTAGAATGTGTGTTTGTTAGTTAAGTGTTGTTATAGGTGGAGGGGATCTTATTTACATGTGCAATATAGTTTTCAATATTATGAAGTTAAGTTTCAGTGTTCTAAAGTTTTGTTGTTTTCGGTTTTCAATGTTTTGAATTTTCGATGTTATAGTCTCAGTCTTATGAATTTCAACATTATGAGATTTCATTGTTTTGAAGTAGACCCGATATTCACAAACCAGTTACTCTTTCCTGTGATGCTTCTAAATTTGGTCTGGGTGCAGTCATTCTTCAGGATAGATCATTAGCCTGTGCATTGAGAACTCTTACCCAAACCTAGGTGCAGTATGCCCAGACTGAGAAAGAGCTTTTGGCAATTGTGTTTGCATGTTTGAAGTTCCATGATTATATTTATGGTTGACCTATCCAGATTGAAACTGATCACCAACCTCTTGTTGCTATTTTGAGAAAGCCTGTGTATACAGCTCCAGCTAGATTGCAGCGTGTGACGCTCAAATTGCAAAACTACAATTTCAGTCTTGTCTACACAAAAGGCAAACTCCTTTATCTTGCTGATACTTTATCCAGATCACCCAGAAAAAAACACAGAACAGCATAGTAATGGCATAATAATGAGCACCTTGATATTGAGGTCATGGAAGTGAGGAATTTTTCTTCCACACATCTTGATTAGCTCAGAACTCACACGACTCTTTTTCAGTCAAGGATGGCCTTCAAAGCAATCTTGTTTCCCAGTAAAAGTGCAACCTTATTTTCCATACAGAGATGAGATTTTGTCTGACAATGGTGTCATGAAAGGTCCTAAAGTCCTTGCAACAAGAGTGCATTCAGATTTTGCATTGTGGCCTCACAGGAACTGATTCTACCAAAAGAAGGGTGAGAGGTCTAGTATTTTGGCCTTCTGTGTAAAGAGATATTGAGAAAGTACATTTATCTTGTTCAGTATGTAATAGTACAAAGCCGCATCAACAAAAAGAACCACTTCAATTAAGCCACATTCCTGAACTACCTTGGTCGACAGTTGCTACAGGTATCCTTGAGTGAAATGGGCAACATTACTTGATGTTAGCAGACTCTTATTCAGATTGGTTCGAGATTGACCTGCTTCCTAACGTAACTTCCAGTACTGTTATCACTAAGTTAAAGCGACATTTTTCTATCCATGGTAGTCCACGCAGAGTTATTTCTGACAATGATGCCCAGTCAGCAGTTCAAGAAATTTGCAGAAACGTGAGACTTTGTTCATATTACGAGTAGTCCTGAATACCCAGAGTCCAACAGCTTGGCTGAACATGCAGTCCAAAGTGCATAACAGTTGTTAGAGAAATCCAGATGTGACAATACCGATGTTTTTCTCAACTTGTTAAATCTTAGAAACATTCCTTGTGATAAACATCGTGGTTCACTTGCCCAGAGACTTATGTTGAGACAAACCACAACCATACCACCGGTCAGTAGTAATTTATTGGTTCCATGTGCTAAGAACAACAAAGTAGTAAAAACCCAACTGTTGGAAAAACGTTTGTCCCAGACGTCTTACTATGATAAAACCAGCAAACCACTCAGTTCATAGAAAAAAAGGGGAGATAGTGAGGATGCAGACGTCAAAAGGTTTTGATCGCATTGAATGCGTGAAAAGTTTGTGTCAAGAGCCGAAATCGTACATTGTGGAATCACAAGGAATGGAATTCAGATGAAATTGGAAGCATTTGTTACCAGTGTTACATTATTTTGGCTATGACAAAGACTGTGGTTCTCAGAGTGACTTTTCCAATGTTCCTGTTCCAGAGAACATTCCATCAGTAATCCCTTTTCTTGAGAAAATCCCTGAAACTCCTCAAGCAGAACATTCCCCAGGGACTGTTCCTGTTGCTGAACCCAGTCCTATTATGTCACGAGATCAGGTCGCATCTCGAAACCTAGTTCTAGATACACAGCAACCTGGACATGACTGTTGTTTTTCTTTATTAGTGTCTGTATAATTGCATGCCTATTCAAACATTGTTGTGTATATTAGACAGCTCAGTAAAGAGGGAGGATGTAGATCAGTGTGTGTGTTATATACCTTTAAGAAGCTTTCCAGTGAGTCAGCAGATGCATTTAAGCACTGAGCACATGCAAGCAAGATGCCATTTTGAGTGAGCAGCCAGAGTGAGAGCATGCAAGTATGTAGCCAGTCAGTTAGATAATTTGTTTATGTTCTGTGTTCCTGCCATCCATCCTGATGTATTTGTATACAATAAACTACTTAAATGAACACATGTCTTCTTAATGCACATAAGAGCAGCAACAATATTTATCACTGCTGCAGTAACCTTAGCTATATGGGTTATATCCTGTAAAAGATATAGTTGCCAACCAGATTCCAACGCTTCATGGCACCTTCTACGCTCCCAGATTGTCAGTCAGGGCAAGCTGTGCTGACTTAAGCTTCTGTGACATTGAAGCTCCTCTGTGAGCTTTCAAAGATCGACAGTCGGCTTGTACTGTTCCTTTGCTGGGGAGATAAGTTCCTTTTGGGGAACCCTTTTGCATTAAAAAAATGTTTCATTGTTCTTTCCTGTTTAGGAAAGTTATTTTTAAGCTAGGAGTTTGTGTTTTAATGGACAGTCACAAGACTTAACTGTACTTTTAAATGGGAACGCACTTTTTTCCTGTCAGTTTAAAAGTTGTTAAAGTAATGGAGAGCCATTGTTTCTGTGGAGAATTTGTATTTATTTTACTTTTTGCATCTGGCGGATTATTTGAAAGTACTTTTTGCAGTGTTTTGTGTGAAAAAAGTATCTTTTAAAGACATTAAAATTTTACCATTTTTGCTGCTTGTTTTCCCTGGGGTAAGAGGCACCATTTAAGGCTTGACTATGAATCTAACTACTGGTCCCCACGGTCAGCCCTTCTTCCAGCCAGAAAAATAAAAAGTTAAGCAAACAGCCTTTGCCGGCAGAGTAGATTAGCAATTTGTCACAACTGTAGGTGGGTGAGAGTGCTGTGGCCATAGCTTTTTCTGCAGACCACTCATCTTTTACCCTGGATCCCTCTGGTGTAACACCAACAGTTACTATGGACCGAGGGGTTAGCAATGTCCTCTGCACCTGTTAGGGGCCCTCCCCTCAGTGGACAAAGGATAGCCATTCTTGCCAGTCATTAGAGAGGGAACAGGGAAGACTTCCTTGTTTGGTCAGAATGTTGTGCCCATCCTTGGGGAAGTTGCCACTGCCATTAGTAATACTGATGGCCCCATTTTTCCAGTCAAAAAGAAAACTAAATATTTATTAAACATTTATTTACCGGGAAAAGTTCGACTTTGAACATAGCCAATTTTCAGCGGAGGCCTGGGGAGAAATGCTCCAGCTCCATGTCTTTGTGATGTGGGAGGAAACCAGAGCACCCAGAGGAAACCCACATGAGTGCAGGGAAGACATGCAAACTCCACACAGAAGGCACCCCAGCTGAGAATTGAACCGGAGAACCTCTTGCTTTGAGGCTACAATGCAACCTCTGCACCACTCATATTTCCTCAGGCAAGAGTAGTTTACTGGGTATGGCTAAGGTTTAATTCAGTTTAGGTAAAAGAAAGATGGATACCTCTTTATCTGAAGAGGTTCAAGATTCTGAATCTGGATAGGAAGTTGAGGGGACAGGTAACAGAATTTTTCCTCAGTTTTCCGATTCAAATCAGGGGAGACGTCAGTTTCTGATTCTTCTTTTAGGTGTTTCTCGTTTTCTCAAACTATTTGCAGAATGTGCCAGTGTTTTCAGTGGGAGAATACTGATGTTTCTCAGTACCTCAGAAAATATTATGAGCTGTTATAGAAGGAATTTCCCAAACCTTCACTCATTCCCCAGGTTCTGTCTGCTCTGGAGGATGTGTGTGTCACTGCTTGCATTTTTCCTGATAGTCAGCCTGCTGCTCCTAAAAGGGGAGACAGAATGTGTAAAGTTCCTCGGTCTTTTAAGTTTTATACACTCTTCCCAAACCTGACTCAGCAGCTATAGCTTTAGTTAATCCTACTTCTGCTAAACATTGGTTAATTCCAATATTACTCTTTCTGACAATGATCGGAAAATTATTAAGTATGAGAAAAAAGTATATGCTTCTGCAACTTTAGTTTTCAGAAATTTGAATTGTCAGGCTTGTGTATTAGTTTATTCTGACTAACTGTAAAAGTATGAGGAAAATCTGCTTTAAATAATTTAGTTTATTTTATTGTACAAGTCACAATTCATTGTATACAGTGTGTGTATGATTCAATTAATACTTCTTTCAAGGCTATGGCCACTGGCACTGTTTTGAGGAGGTTTGCCTGACTGCATTCTCAGAATCTCCCAGATGATGTCAAAAATTAAAGTTTAAATTCTTCTTTGGATTAAGATTGTTTTTGGTTCCTCTGCTGCATAGGTTATCCAAAAGTTGATGAAAGGAGTAAGTCGATACAGAGAATCTTTTAAGATTTTTCTGCCCTCCTTTTCCAAAATTTCTAAAGGATTCTCTAATCCCTCATCCAGTTTTGGCAAAAAAAATCAACAGTCTCAACAAAATGGGGGGTAAATAGTCATATAAGAAGAAATGGCAAAGGGGTTCCAAAAATAATTCAGGAACCCCTCAAAACCAAGGACAGCCCATCAAGTTAGAATGACTATTTAAGAGACCTTGCCCCCAAACTCCCACCTTGGCACTCCCTTTTCCCTTCTTGGAAAGAATTGAAGATGAAGTTCGATTTTTGAGGAAAGGGGTGGCCAAACCTATTTTGCATTCCAAAGATTTGGCAGTAGGAGCACCGTCTGTTTGTAGAATGAGTACTGAAATCCTCAAACAAGAATTTTACACTGCATTCCTTATACTGATAGTTAGAGAGATGTGATGTATTAAATCCATTATTGAAAATAATTGGAGAATTATCCTTGGCAACAAGGAATTAGCTTTCATTATAGGACATACACCTAAATTTACATTTAAGAAAACAACAAACATTAAGTATATGTTGGAATCAGTTAAAGGAAAGGACAATAATATTGATAGAGTTTGTTCAAGCAAGAAGGGAACTTTTAGTTGTATGAACTGTAAACAATGTAGATACATCAGTAATTCCTCTTTTGCTATGGTAGAACATCTGAAGCAAACATTTTGGGCCAAAAAGTATTATAGTTGTAACAGTGAACTAGTGGTTTATATGGCCACTTATGTCACGTGTAAAAATGATTATATTGGAAAAACTAAGAGAAGTTTAAAACGTAGAATTTACGAACATACATTGGCCATAAAGAAAAAAGATAAGAAGAATTCAATGGCTAGACACGCACTTTCTTGTTCCAACTTTAAGAAATTTGATTTTTTTATTCTAGATAGCATGGATAAAGCTTTATTAGTTGGGGATTTAAATAACATCTTGGAGTGCAAAGAGGCACTTTGGCAATCGGTGTTTGGGGCAGATGAAACACCGGGACTAAATGAAGTTATTAATTTAAAGTGTTTTCTGTTATACAGAAACACTATTTAATATTTAAAGAAAGTACTTTTTATGTGTAGATGTAATTTTAGACACATATGAGTTTTTTATTTTCTTTATTTTTTGCAATTTGTCAAATATATTTATTTATTCATATTAGCTGAATTGTTACATCATTTCCTGGTATGTCTCAGTGAAATAGTATAAAAGGAAGGGGTGTGTTATTTACTGTTTTTTTCTGAAGAAGTTCACGTTAATAAAGTGAATGAAAGCGCTAATTTTCATTGTCTGATTTGGCCTGGTGGAAGTTTGTCCGTTCTGGTTTATTGGTTCTATTGTTATTTCGAAGTTTCCAGTTTGTGTGGTTGTTAGTGTTTGTCCAGCACAGAACAACTACCTATGGCTTCAGAAGATTCTTTACAAGAGACTTTGTTAAATTTATCGACTTATCCTATTATCGAAAGTGGTGTCACCGTTGCTGATTCTACTAATTTTAAACAAGAACTGGTAGACACCATTACGAAGATAGTCAAAGACTGCTTACAGTGTCAGACACCCCTACATTATAAAGAACGCGCTGTGGGCACTTTAAATATCAGAAATGATGACGCTGTACGTCATGACGTGGATGCCAGAAGTGGTGAGACAGTTTTGAACCGAAATGGTGAAGAGAACGAGCGTGAGCGTTACTTGGAGGGTAACGTTTGGAAGTATGTGTGTAAAGAGAAAGAAAATCCTTTTGCCAACGTGGTAGAGGTGACCGTTAATGACACAGTAAGTAGGCATTCTAATAGCATTGTTTTATGCAAAAAAAGTATTTTCGACATGGAAAGACTGGTTTTAAAACATGTGAGTTTGAGTTTGGAAATACAGCACTTGAATGAATGCATTTCACGCAAAATAGTTCCACGAGGGCTAAGGACAGCTAAGTTTCCTAACTGTGTGATACCGGGGGATATTTTAAGTAAAAAGCTAATAGACATATAATGAGACTGGGCTGGCTATGATGCGGATTTTGGTGGAGTATTATCAAAATGAAATTTGCAAAATCAGAGACAGTATAAAAGCTCTTGATGTTTCTATAAAAAAGTACTCAAGTTTTCAAAATTTCATTGAATTGAATAATGGTGTGGAGGCAAAGGCTGATCGTCACAAGGCAACCATTATTTCGAGAAAACAGTCTAAGTTGAGAAGGGACATTTTTTCATATCACACTAACCAAGCATATATTGTGTCTGACATTTCTGTCTTGACAAACAAGGACACAAAGAGAAATGAGGACAATGAAGTTCTGGATAAAATAGTTGAACCAGGGAGATTAATTAATGGAGAAGCTGTATTAAGAAGTACTGGAAGCAAAGAAACTGCTTCAGTTATTGTTACAGGTACTCCTTCTACTGATCCAAAAGATATAACAACAGTCCCTGGTACTAATTATGCTGATGTGGTGAGCTCACCAGTTGAGCAGAACAATGCCCCTTTTCAAAAAGTGCAGTCATTGAACAAACGGACTACAAAGTGGTACAATTCGACCCAATACAAAGGGAAGGGCAAAGGGAAGAACAAACGGAAGTGGTAGTTGCAACTACTACTACTACTACTAGTATTTATGATGTTGGTATTTTGAATTTGTCTGACATACCCCTTCCTTTAATGGCTGAAAATGTTTTAAGGAAAGGATTTTCGTTCATTCCAACAAGTGGGATGAATGTTGGTAAATTACTTGCAGATTTTAGGCTGTTTTTAAGAAAATTAAATTTAAGGTATATTATGCAGGATATTGTGGTTAAGGATCAGACACACACACCAACACCTTGTAGACCAAGTACCTTTAATCCACCTTTGCTTAACACTTTACAAGTTTTTCAAAAAATATGTGAGAGAGAGTTTAGAAGCATAAAAAATTCTCAAATAATAAATAACTTAACTAATGAAGAACTTTTGGCATTAAAATCATTGACTACAAATCCCAACATCAGAACAATGAAGGCAGGTAAAGGGGGCAAAATAGTGATTATGAATACCATTGATTATTCAAAATCAATAAATGAAATGTTACATCATGAAAGTGTATATAAAAAAGTGACTTATGAATATATAGGTCAAAGATTTAAGAAAATAGATACCACTCTATTTGATATGTTCTGCCAAGGAGAATTAAATAGAACAGAATATGATTTTTTGTTGGTGGAGCATCCCAAATTAGCAATGTTTTTTGGTATTCCTAAAATTCAAAATAATGAAAAAAATCCACCTTTTAGGCCAATTATTTCAGCGAAACAATCAAAGACTGAAAATATCTCTATATGGCTAGATAGTATGTTGAATCCAGTGGTCCAGAACGCTGAATTGTATATAAGGGATTCATGGCATTTACTTGAAATCTTGAGGGATTATGGAAGTTATAGTGAGGATTTGTATTTGGTACACTTGATGTAAAAAGTTTGTACACCTCTATCAATCAGGAACAAGCTGTTGAATATATGAGCTAGTATTTGACTGGAAACACTGAATTTTCAGGAGAGAAGATCAGTATGTTATGTGGTCTGATGGAACTAGTTTTGGATAATAATTTTTTCAAATTTAATAACACCTTGTATAAACAAATCTCAGGAGTAGCCATGGGGGCAAGAGTTGCTCCGGCTTTTGCCAATATAGTCATGGCAAATTGGGAACAGAAGTTTTTGAAATCTAATGCTAGTTTCAACAAGGTGGGTTTGTATTATAGATACATAGATGATTAGTTTTTTCTATGGAGGGGTAATTATTCAGATTTTGTGGAATTAGTCACAAATCTGAATCACACAACTAGTTTTTTGTCCTTCAAAATCGGTGGATTTGGGAAGGACATCAATTTTTTGGGATTTGACCCTTAGTATGGATGATGTTACAGGAAGTATTAAGTGTAAAATATATAGGAAACCATACTTTGCTAATCAGTACTTACATAAGGATAGTATGCACCCATTTCATATGAAAAAGGGAGTTATCAAGGGTCAAGTGATAAGATTAAGTAGACTCACCTCAGATGAAGAGGTCTTTGGAAAATAATTATTATTTTTAAGATCTTTGTTCCTGAATAGGGGGTACGATCAAGGCTTCTTGGAAAGAATTGAAGATGAAGTTCGATTTTTGAGGAAAGGGGTGGCCAAACCTATTTGGCATTCCAAAGATTTGGCAGTAGGAGCACCGTCTGTTTGTAGAATGAGTACTGAAATTCACAAACAAGAATTTTACACTGCATTCCCTTTACCGATAGTTAGAGAGATGTGGTGTATTAAATCCATTATTGAAAATAATTGGAGAATTATCCTTGGCAACAAGGAATTAGCATCCATTATAGGACATACACCTAAATTTAAATTTAAGAAAACAACAAACATTAAGTATATGTTGGAATCAGCTAAAGGAAAGGACAATAATATTGATAGAGTTTGTTCAAGCAAGAAGGGAACTTTTAGTTGTATGAACTGTAAACAATGTAGATACATCAGTAATTCCTCTTTTGCTATGGTAGAACATCTGAAGCAAACATTTTGGGCCAAAAAGTATTATAATTGTAACAGTGAACTAGTGGTTTATATGGCCACTTGTGTCCCGTGTAAAAATTATTATATAGGAAAAACTAAGAGAAGTTTAAAACGTAGAATTTACGAACATACATTGGCCATAAAGAAAAAAGATAAGAAGAATTCAATGGCTAGACACGCATTTTCTTGTTCTAACTTTAAGAAATTTGAATTTTTTGTTCTAAATAGCATGGATAAAGCTTTATTAGCTGGAGATTTAAATAACATCTTGGAGTGCAAAGAGGCACTTTGGCAATTGGTGTTTGGGGCAGATGAAACACCGGGACTAAATGAAGTTATTAATTTAAAGTGTTTTCTGTTATACAGAAACACTATTTAATATTTAAAGAAAGTACTTTTTATGTGTAGATGTAATTTTAGACACATATGAGTTTTTTATTTTTTGCAATTTGTCAAATATGTTTATTTATTCATATTAGCTGAATTGTTACATCATTTCCTGGTATGTCTCAGTGAAATAGTATAAAAGGAAGGGGTGTGTTATTTACTGTTTTTTCTGAAGAAGTTCACGTTAATAAAGTGAATGAAAGCACTAATTTTCATTGTCTGATTTGGCCTGGTGGAAGTTTGTCCGTTCTGGTTTATTGGTTCTTATAAGCCAATTACTGTTATTATGGGTATCTTCAATTACACCTCAGTCAGATGGCTAACCTATGCAGCTATCAGTAAACACTTGATTTTATAAGAAAAATAATTACTTCATGCAGATTGCCTCTGCCTCCATCATAATCTTTTCTTAACCAGTTGTTTCCCTCCTCCATTAACCCACTTTATCATCTTACTAGTTAAATCAGGTTATCTAGTTATAACCTTTACCATTAATACAAGCCTTCCCACCCCCCACAAAAAATTATACCATATTTGAGAATTATTCTAAACAAACCACAACTGGCACATCCTGCCAAACAAAATGATTCATGATAGCATGCTTACTTCTGCATACTCCTCAGAGGTGTGTGTGTGTATGTACTGAAAAAACTATCTTCTCCATTTACTATATGTAATTTGACAAATTCAGTGGTAAACCTAAATATTGAAACTCTCATATAAAACAATAAAAAAGCTTGTGACGTTTGAAAAGAAAGCATTGAACAAGACCTTTTAGGCATACCAACAGTGTCTGTTACTGCAAAGCCAGTTATACTGTTGCATTAGGCACCATTGCCAAGGACAACAGCAGGCCATTGTCATCTGCATTAGGAAACTTCAGAAGTAATACCCAGTCCTGTTCTGAACCTATCTTCCCTTACATACCTGCTGCAAACCAGAGACCATATATAATTTCTTGGCTGACAAATTTAGCTTTAACATTACACCTTCCACATGTCCCATAGTCCCGCAGTTTTTACCCTTATTTGCCCAACAGCAATTGGCGGTGCAGTGGCATAGCAGATAGTGCTGTCACCTCACAGCAGAGGTTCCCTGGTTCAGTTCTCAGCTGGGGTGCTTTCTTTGTGGAGTCTGCATGTCCTCCCAGCTTTCGCATACGTTTCCAACAGGTGCTCTAGTTTCCTCCCACATTCCAAAGACATGCAATAGAGGGATTGGATGCTCGAAACTATGATTGTGCATGTGTGTGTGTGTGTGTGTGTGTGTGTGTGTGTGTGTGTATGCCTCTGCTGTGGAGAAACTACTGAGGCAGAGCTAGCCACCCAACAGTGTAAACCTTGACTCTGGATGATTGTCATTGTTGAAATGCCACCCTGTCCTCATGTGCAAAAATGGGAAAAGGGGGTTTTGGCTGGATTTGCCCAGCACTGCAGAGGGGGGACGTTGTACTGACTGTCACCTAGCCGATCTGGAAATCAGTATTGATATGAATGGTGGAAGAACAGGCTGGGGATGCTGGGTATGAGTGACTGATGGATGAGACAGACTGACCCCAAGTGCTCTGAGGGAGAGGTTCCTTAATGGATGCTGGCCAGTGGTCAGAGCACCACAATGGGGTCCCAAAATGATAAAGTAAAGAAAACAACCTTGCTGCAATTTTAGTAGATTGGATCTGCAGTATTTCCCAAGTTTACTACTTTGTTGGCAAACAAGTCAAACAAATCTTTTATTTGTCTTCAAATACCAGCACATCAAATAGAGTATATTTTTTCCTTTTTTACGAAAAAAAAAATGCAACTGACTTGGAGAGCAACTTTCTTTATTCTGTCTCTACTAGCTTAGCTTTTGCTTTCTTATTGACTATTAAAGATTCATGAATAATTTTTTACCCTCACATTCACAACTATTTAATAAAGAACCATTAATTAACATTAAAAAGTATAATCTTAGTTTATTTAAGAAAAAAATTACAGTTTAATTCTCTGTTCAAACTGCTAGAATACACTATTCTAAATTTCAGTATAAACAATTTTTTTATTTACATTTTATCCTCATATTCTATTTTATTGGTTCAGTATTGCAATTTTGAAACCTTAATTTCCCTGAGTTCTCTGTATCTGTTTAAAAAATTAAAGCATGTCTGTCTTACATAGCCTCTCTTCATGGTTTTGAAGCATCGTATTTCACTTATTGTCCTACTTATATAACGTTTATCTGGAGTTACTCACAAGAAGGCAGAAGATGAGAAACTGAAGCGTGAGTAAAGAACGTTGTAAGTCAGTTGCATATTTTCTGTTAAAAAGTTTAGATTTGCCTTTAATGACCATCTTGCTGTGAATACATACTGCCTTGGGTCCTGTGCACTACTGACTTCTTTGGCACATTAATTCTGTTATAAATTACGCAAACAGTTTTTAACCTGTTGTCAAACTAACTGGTCTGTAGTGTCTGCCTATCACCTGGCCTTACTTTGTGAGACATGGAGTTGTATTTGCCTTCCTCCAGTCCTGTGGGGACTACATTTGGATGAACGTGAGTTGGTTGGTGTTAAGCTCAGACTTAATTAGGACCTATACTCTGGCTTAGGGTCTTTGTAATCTGAAATGGAGAACTGTGGGAAAGATGAGTCAAAACCAAGCTAGTATACTTCTGTTTCTGTTTTGGAAAAACAAAACATGCTTAGCATTTTTTACTAAGAGCAGTCTACATATTGATTTGGCACAAAAATCACAGGCTTACAGTTGACTGGTGTGCCAAGTAAATGAAATGTTTGTTTGCTTCAGTTATCATTTATTTGTACCAAATTAAGCCACTTCAAGCTAAATCAGAAACATCCAAAGTCATGTAGTTTCATGTTTTAAGTAAATATCTACAAATGACACTTGATGTCTGAATATCAAGAATGGAGTGGAAATTTGCATAACAAACAGAACTGTTATACTGCAGTGCACATTTAAACATGTACTATCAGTTCAAATTAAACTTTTTATTAAAAAAAAACATGGCATGTCACATGTAAGGTTTCAGTAAGAAGGGTTACATGCGTTTATGCATTTACTTCATCTTTGCCAGTTTTGTCTATTCTGTTTCTTATCCACTCCATCACTTATTATGTCCTTCTATTTCTATGTTGCAGTATCCTTAGTGTGGGATTTCCCACCTCAGGCGACCCGAACGTCGGCCCCTATACAAAAGCTTAGGCCCTGTTGCTGTAGCTGCGTGGGATGACACACGTAGGGCCATAAACCAGGGACCTTAAATGTGATGTCTGCACTCACAGACCTCAGAACTTTTTAGCCGCAGATGACGTCACATCGATCGCTTTGCTCCTACACCCGAAGACTTCTAAAAAAGCTAAGTATCCCATTGAGGAACATTTTCCATTCCTTTTGCTTGAGCTTGGTTAGCTATAATTATTATTAGCCAATGTCAGCTAAGCAGGGGAAATGCCATTGTGGGCATCAGATACCACATAAAGATACACAACCATTGCATCTTTTGTCTAGGGAAGGAACACGATCATACTGCTTGTTCCATTTGCCAATCTTTTGTACTGAAGACACTTCACAGCTCTCTGGTGGCACTAAACTTATATTTAGAGAACCAATATCTCAAAAAACTTGTACTTAGGATGGAGCCCGATTCGGCCTTTCTGAGTGAACCACCACAGAAAATGGCCAAAGTTTCCAGGCCTACCTCCATTGCCTCTCTGCCATCGGACATCCTGCCATCTTCCGATCTAGGGGTTGAGGGAAGTGCGACTAAATTGACTACTTTGACAGTTCCCACCGAGGAAGCCGCTTCAGAAGTAATGGCTGGCATGTCCACGGAGATAACCCAGATGTCGGTCTCTACCGAGGTTGAGGGGGAACCAGAATCAGTCAAACGAACTACGGAGACTCCATTTCCTGAGACTCAGGCCTCTGAGCCTAGGCCTTCTCCCAGACCTACGCCTACTAAGCGAAAACAAAAAATTAAGCATTTAACTCCTACCCCTGAAAGAGTTCCAGATTGGCAATCATTCACTAACTCTTTGATGCAGGCTTTTATGGCTCTCAGGCCCACAGCCTCTTCTCCCTCCACTATCCCTGTACTCAGCCCTAGGCCTGCCTCTGCCATTTCTCTCCCCTTGCAGACTACTCAAGAAGGAGAGGAGGGACTAGAATCTTACTACTCTTCTTCTGAAGAATCCATCTCTTATGCAACCCAGATTGCCTCTCATTTAGAATACTATTCCCCAGATGAGGAATCCATTGAAGGGGACTCCCCACCAGAGGACATTACCTTTGGTGAAACTATATCTAAGATGAAAGAGTAAAAAACTGCTCCAACCTCCAAATACCACTAAACCAAGCAACAGGTAGAAGAAAATCCTCCAAATTTATTAACACACAGAAATAATCCACAGAATGAAAATGGACTTCATCAGATAAAATCACCTTTTACTTAAACATGTATATATATATAGAACCATTTCTGTTCTCATTCAAATCAACCTACAAGCTACTAAATAAATAATTAATTCATCACTTCCTGTTTCCATGAAAATTGATTCTTAGTTATAATTGAATAAACTTTAAATAAATAAATAAATAAATGTAATTATTACATTAAAAACTCCTAAAAGTGTTGACAGTTTGTAAATATACTATATAAAATGTTAAAAGGTTAAAAAATGTTCATAAAAAACCTCATTAAAAAAGACTTTTTGAGAAACTGTTTTAACCTGAATGCTTAATACAAATGTTAACCTAAAATACAACAAGGGTGCCACCTACTGACAATTTCTAGCAATGGAAAAAATATCACACTCTAGCAGATCTAATTTCAGAATGGAAATGTATTCATTTAACCCTGGTTTTCTAGGGTCACTTGCCACCATAACTCTTTATAGGCAATATTTTCCTCCCAAAGGCCCCCTCTTATATTTCTTTTATTTGATCTAAAACAAAAATTGAAATTTCTATAAATAGCATTTGTTTGTCTTTCCTACATAAATGAAGACATTCCAAACAAATAGCCAGATACACCAATCCTATAGATTCACAATTGTAATAACCCTTACTAGTTATGCATCTACCTGCTGGCCAAGAAAAACTTTTCACTGTTTATAATATGTACACATTGTTTGCATTTACCACATTTGAAAGTTCAGATCCCTTTTATACTTGCTGTATTTTTAAATACTATTCTTGGTGTCTCCTGTATTCCTTTTGGAATGTATTTTTGATGTTCTTGTTCAGTAAATTATATTCTAGATCTTCCTTCTTCCACAGTTCTTCTGATTTTTTTTAATACTCTGTTGGTATTCTTTCTCTTCTAGGATTTTTTTCTCTAACAAATCATTCCACACTTTTTTTTCCTCATCATTTGTCATCCTAGACCGTAATTTCCACATCCAGGTATGAATTTTAGTTTCAGAATAAATATATTATAATGTCATCCTTCACCATTAAAAGTTAAATAATTATTTTTAATGTAAGGTCCATTTAAATTTCCTCCTCAAACATTCTCATACCAGCCTCATAAGGTATAGACCCAAATAAACAATACAATATTTATTGTAAAAAAAATCAGTTTCACTCACTATAATATATATTATTCAGGCCTCTCAGTAGATCCAAGAATTTTGAGACAATGGGTCTCAGTGGAGGAAAGATGGCTGATATAATAGGCTTCTCTCTATTTTCAAAAAGGAAAGTTTTCATATCAAAGAGGTTTTCATTTAACATGTCTTCTAGATATCAAATTAACATTCCCATTCCCAAAGTGTTTAAATTCATTTTTCCTAAGGAAAATTTTCATATCAATTAAAGTCTGGGTGGAATTTGGGGTAGTAAGTGGTGAATTAAACCTTTTTCTAAAAAGTTTGAATGTTCAACTTTTAACGTTTTACAATAAAAATTTATATATAGTGAACCCCCAGGGGGTATTAATATTTTCTTGACTACTATTCCATGTGTATTCACATCAGGGTGGGGGTCTCTATAAAATGGTCTCCCCCCTCCTTCTCCCCCCCCTGAAAAAAAATCATAACTTCTGTTGTTTTCCGATTTTCTACCACTTTATTGTTTTATAATGATTAGGGACATTATTATTATAATACTGCTTTCTAAAATTTCAAACATCAGGTCATTTTTTAATAGAAACAATCAAAGTATCAATTGTGCTAGTGGGTTTCCAAATTCTATTATTCTCTCTTAGTTTAACAATGCACAATGCACATGTTAAAGTAATAAAACAATTCTAAATTGAAAAATAGAATAGAGCCGCTTGCACTTATATTATTTCAGGTCCTCCAGGTCCTAGGTACAATATCACGTTTTTTCACGTCATCCAAATGTGCATTTCTATAACAGTACTTTTTGTTTTTATTTAATGTTTTATATAAATTGTGATAATTCTTCTGATAAGAATCCGTATTGTTACCATTAGGCAGTCTATATATGGAAATTTTATTGCTATATTGTATTTACAACCAGTTTCAGTTTCACAACAGTTTTTTTTTATAACAATCCACTTGCCTGGTAAAAGCCTTGTTTCTTTTTTTCCGTGGTTAAAACAATACATGTGATATTATTCCTCTTGAAAGTTATTGTCTTTAGGTGGCACCTTGTATATTTTAGTTAACAATTTGTAACTTCACTTATTTTTATATGTTATATTTTCAAACTACTTTTTGTCAAGTTTTTGCCAGGTTTTTTTTAACCTTTTTTATTAATTATTTTATTTAATTTGTTTCAACATATTTAAAAGAATCAATTCAAATTACATTTATTTATTTGACTATAAAAATTTATTTTTGTTGTTTGTTTGTTTTTCATGATCCAAATCAGTGAAATAAACTGAGATTATTGCAATAGTTGTGGCGTTTAATATATATATATGCTTAAGTAAAAGGTGATTTTATCTGATGAAGTCCATTTGAGTGAAACGCTCTGAATCAGTAGTCCCTCATTTGTGGATTATTTCGTGTTTCTGTGTATTTATTGATATTTGGTGTATTAACTTCTTCAGAGATAACCTATAACTTCTTTTGCTAAGATGAAAGAGTACTTCAAATGGGACACTACCCAGATGACTGACACCCAGAGGAGGTATTTTGAACTACTTCAAGTGGAGTCTCCATCCCCATCAGCCATCCAACCTGTCTTACTTGCCTATCTGGATGCTTTTACCTCTTTATCCAAGAATCCTGACTCTCGACCACCTGCACATAAAAACATAAAAGACCAGACAGGTTTTATAAGGTACCCGTTGAGCAAAAATTCTTAGTTACCCCCCGCAGAACCTGCAGTTATTGCTGTCTCTCCGGACAAGCAATCTAGACTTATTCCCTCTGCATCTCTTCTGCCTACTGATAAAGACAGTAAAAACATGGACAGGATTGGGAAAAAAAAGTGTACTCCTCCTCCACCCTGGCTTTCCGTGCTATCAGTTACCAGATACACATGGTAAAATATGCCCTGTACCTTATTTTGCAAGCCTCAAATCTCCTGGCTGCTACAGCTGACTGCCCTAATAAATCTGACATAGCATCTAAACTGTCTCTGGCTTCACAGGTAGCCAGACATTCCATTTGGTGCAGTTGTGACGCAGCAGAGGCTTCTGCTAGGTCAGCAGCTTTTACTTCTGTCTCCTGTAGATATTCTTGGCTTCACCTACAACCATTCCCTGAAGACTTCAAAACTAAAATTATGGACTCCCCATTAGACCACAACCTTTTGTTTGGTAAACAATCTGCAGAACTTTTTAAAAACCTGCAGGAGAAAAGCAAGGAGATACATGATATCAGACATTTGATTGTGTCTCCTATTCCTAATTATTACAGGAATTACCTTGCTAAGACCTCATTTGTCAGGAGAACCCCTTCCTCTGGCACCCCCTCCTCCACCAGGCACAGGAGAGGAACCAGAAGGCAAATCTACTCCTGCCCTGTTACCTCTCAAACAACTCCTAGACAGCCATTTCAGGATAGAAATGCACCCAACAATGCATGACTGCCATGCCCATCTGCCTTTGTTAGCCCGCCTACCCCACTGTTTACCATTTTGAAAAACCTTCACTTCAGACCAATGGGTACTGTCATTCAAAACAGATAATTCCTTTCTTGGAGAGAAAAACCCATCCCAAGGCCCATTCCCTTTCCACCCAAAAATCAAATCCACCTCCTGCGTCACATTTTTCTAGACCTCCAAAAACTAGGAAAATAGAACCTGTTCCTTCAGGACAGAAAGGAAAAGGGTTTTACTCAAGACTCTTTCTGGACCCCAAAAAGGATGGCCCTTGGAGACCTATACTAGATCTGTCCTTCCTAAACCAATTCCTAATAGTTCCATCTTTCAGAATGCTTTCCCTTCCAACCCTTCTCCCTCTTATGCAGCCTAGGTCTTCATGGCCACAGTGGATCTAAAGGAGGCTTATCTCCATATCCACATAAAACCCTCCAACAGACAATTCTTATGTTTTTCTGGACCCTGCTCTCATTTTCAGTTTACAGCCTTGCCCTTTGTTTTTTTCTGCTGTACCCAGGGTATTCACAAAATGCCTAGCCCCAGCCATTTCTTACTGCTGGGCCCAATGTGTCCATCTCTATCCCTACCTAGATGACATTCTCCGTCTAGCAGAGATAGAAGTCCTCCTCCAAGACCACCTCAGGTTCACCACCACCCTTCTTCAAAACCTGGGCTTCACCCCCAACATAAAGAAATCCTCCTTGCTCCCATAGCAAGACAAAATCTTTCTGGGCTGCAGAATAAGGGCAGATCTGATGTGGGCTTTTCTTCCCCAGGTAAGGGTCCACTCCCTCTCCACTCACTTTCAAAACCTTTTACTTGAACCCCAGATTTCTGCAAGACAATTCCTGCAACTCCTGGGGCTTATGGCAACCACCATCCCTATGCTTTTCTTAGCCAGAATGCACATGCGGAAGTTCCAGTGGTGTCTCAAAAACATGTAAGCACCACACCAACACTCCCTGGAGAATCAAATTCCTTTCCTGCCCTGTCTCAAGTCAGAACTAAGTTGGTGGATTCAGCAAATCCTTCACGACCCAGGATTACCACTCCAAATCCCCTCCACAACCCAATTCATGCACACAGAGTGGGAAGCCACCTGCAAAGGTTTCAGGGTTCAGGAAACATGGAATCCTACCCTTCAAAAGAAGCATATCAATGTCAGGGAAATGACTGCAGTTCTTCTAGCCCTGGAGGCTTTTCTTCCTACCGTCCACCTGGGCCCCTTTCTAATATTAAGACCAAAGGCTGATGTAGTGATAAATCAGAAGTTAGAAAATAAAAGCTGAATAACAGAAAAATTCCAACTCCAAGAACGTCAATACTTTATAGGTTCATAGGTAGATACTAGGCTATCTGCCCTAGGGCATTTATAAGCCTAGCCAGAGTGTATTTGGCGTCTGCCTCCCTATTAGATTAGCCTACTGTGCCTCTGCAAAGTCTGTCTAGCAGGGACACAGAAGAGATCCCAGGGGTGAATTTGCGATTTCCCATCCACACGTCCAGATTTCGCTTGAAGAGGGTCAACGAGGGGCTATGTCTAACTTGAAATGGGATTCTATTCCAGAGTGAGGGGGGCCTCTGGGAAATGAATCTGTCCCTCCAGCATGTCCTATTTATTTTTGTGCTGAGGTTTGAGTCCCTGTAGTGTGTAGCTCTAAGGGACTTGGATTTTTTGAGGTGGAGCATGTCCATTAATTCTGGGTTTGACATGGCTTTGTACGTCAGGCATAGATCACCTCTGAGTAGGCGGTAAGCAACTAAGTAGAACTGGAGTTTCTTTAGTCGAGCTGCATAGGACATCTGTTTGTAGCCCATGATCCTCTTGGTGAGGTACTTTTGGGGTCTCTCCAGTTGCTGCAGGTGTCGGGTAAGGTACATCCCAAAAGGGGCATTGTATTCAATTATGGGCCTGATGAGTGACGAGTAGAGGGGCACAATGACCTCTCTTGATCTAGATACGAACCCTTTCGTGATAAGGTGGGCTATATAGAAGGTCTTTCTAACCACTTTGGCAATGTGATTATCAAAGGAGAGATTACTATCTACGTTGGTCCCCAAATCTCTAATTACTTCTTCCGTACGTAATGGATTACCACCTGTGTGGTAATTTGTGGGCACCTTGTTTTTCCCAAAGGGTATGACTATGCACTTTTTAGCATTTAGCTTGAGGCCGTGGCGCTGGCACCAAGCATCCGTCTCTGTGAGACCCTTTTGGAGGTTGCTTGTGTCGGCTGGAGATTCGATTATGGCCCCCAGTTTGCAGTCATCTGCGAACTTTGTCAGCCATTATCCCCCCGTGTTAGCTTGAACCTCAGAGAAGTATATACCGAACAAGAGAGGTCCCAGAACTGAGCCCTGTGGGATGCCACTTGTAACTGGTTTGGATTCGGACATGGCACCTGCGATTCTGACCATGTGGGTTCTATCCCTGAGCCAGTTTGTAGCCCATCTTGTGATATAGGGGTTGATATTTAAGCTGGTAAGCTTATTTATGATGCTCGAGTGGGGTATTGTGTCGAAGGCTTTTGTGAGGTCCAGGTAGGCTGTGTGGACTACCTTGCCCTCATTTATGGCTTTGGTCAACTAGGTTTAAGAGGCAAGATCTGCCCTTAACAAAGGCAGGGTGGGGTCCAGTGTCTGGAGGCTCCCAATGTCTTTGTTTATGAGTTCCATGATAATACGCTCCATAGCTTTACAGACCAGACTAGTCAGGCTTATGGGGCGATAGTTCCCGGCGTCCGTTGTGGCACCACCTTTGTGGAGTGGGACCACTGTAGCTGTACACCATTCTTTGGGTACATATCCTGTAGTAAGGCTTAGTTTGAACAGTGACTTAATGTGAGGGTTAAGTTCTCCTTGGAGCTCGTGTAAGACACAGCCTGGGACACCGTCTGGTCCCATAGATGCTGAGTTTTTTGCTTTGGAGAGGGCAGCTTTTACTTGTGCATCTGTGATGTCAAGGAGGTTACATTCAGTTGGGATAGGCATTTGTTCCTTTGGGGGGGGGGGGGAGTTTGCGCTGAATCTGTCTGCCAGGATGTTGGCTATGTCTGTAGGTTCGGTATATTTTGTACCGTTATGCAACAATTCAGAGCATGTCTGGGAGTTTCCACCCATATTCCTGACATAACTAAAGAAGGCCTTGTGATTATCTTTAGTGTCTAGGGCAATTTTTCTTTCGAAACTGGCCTTTGATGATTTTATGAGGGATCGAAGTTTCTTGCTAATACTGATCAGAGATGCCTTCCCTTTTTGGGATTTTGCTCTGTCATGCAGTAGCTTCCTCCTTCTGTTGTATAGCTTATTTATGGCCGGGGTCCACCAGTCAGGTCTCCTGTTTTTGGAGGAGTGAGTCTTGTTTTTTTTTGGGATAGCACGATCCATGCATTCCTGCAGGTGCTCATAGAATGCATTTGTAAAGGATTCTGCGGATTGGGCTGTATTATCCTCTGGCCCGGGGGCTTTGAAGGATTTCACCTCAGTCTTGAGAAGTGCAAAGTTGGCTTTTGAGAAATTCTTTACCGTGATTTCCTTGGCTGGGGGTGGGGATGTTATTACAGCAAAGCTTTCGGATATAAATCCTTTTTCAGTGAAATATACAATCTGTAACATTCTTTCAGTTTTTGTAAAATGAGTAAAATCATGTGAGCACGGCCAGCTAATCACATAATTTCTACAATAATTCAATTAACATTTTAGCTTAGAGATATAGTAGTTCTTTAAAAAGTTTCCTTATAAAGTACTCAGACATACTTTCAACACAACTCAATTTATAAATACATACTATACTAGAACTATATACTTAAATAATTCTATCTAATAAAATATTTATTACAAACATTTTTTACATGTTCAAATTATTTGCACATATACAAAAAAAAGAATACATATATATATGTTAATTGAATTATTGCAGAAATTATGTGATTAGCTGGCCGTGCTCACATGATTTTACTCTTACAAAAACTGAAAGAATGTTACAGATTGTATATTGCACCGAAGAAGGATTTATATCCAAAGGCTTTGCTGTAATAAAGTACTGACTTTCTTGGAGTTGTTTTTTTTTTCTGTTATCCCCCTTCTAATATTCACAGACAACACCACAGTTATGTGGTACCTCAACAAACAAGGAGGGACCAAAGCTTACCTCCTTTGCAGAATAACTCTACAAATTTGGGACCTTGCCTGCAGGCACAACCCGTACCTGCAGGTCTCATACATCCCCTTTAAGGACAACAAACAAGCAGATATTTTCAGGAGAACATCCTCTCTACAGCACAAGTGGATGTTGAACAGAGAGACCTTTCTAGACATTGTCCACTGGTGGGGCACTCTTCAAGTGGATCTCTTTGCCTCCCTCCAGAACAGACAATTGCACAGTTTCTGCACCAAGGGTCACTCCCCACTTGCCTGGAGAGTAGATGCCTTCAGCATTCCATGGAAGGGACTTTTTCTATATGCTTCCCCCCATTCCCTCTAATCGAAAAGGTCCTACTGAAAATCAGGAAGGACAAACCAAAAATCTTGCTGGTGACCACCTACTGGCCAAGGCAATACTGATTCCCCCTTCTTCACTCACTAGCCAAGGGCAATCACCAGAAGTTATCCCACAAGGTGGACCTTCTCACACAGCAAAGGGGAACCTTAATCCATCCTCACCTACAGATATTAGCACTAACACTCTGGGTGATAAACTTCTAATCCCTTTTAGACACCACTACTCAGAGGACATGCTTACAGTCCTGATGGAGGCCAGAAAACCTGCTACTAGAAAATTATACTTATCCAAATAGGGGAGATTTTCCAAATGGTTTCTACATAAGGACAGGGACCTCAGCCAAGCAGACCCTGCCCTAGTCTTTGCTTGTGTGTGTGAACACATTAAGGATGGCCTTTCTTAATCCTCAGTGAAAGTGCACCTTTGAGACATTTCTGCCTGTCTGTCTCTAGATCCCACTTTGCTGTCCAGGCTTAATGTTAAACTTTTCCTGAGAGGGGTCTTACACATCAGATCACCTAGAAAACCCATCCCACCACCCTGGGACCTAAACTTTGTCCTGGAAAAACTAACACTGGCCCCTTTTGAGTCGGCTAAAAGTGCTACTTTACAGTTGTGTACATGCAAGTTTTGCAGTTATATAGATCAAACAGGTGAGTACTGACAAGCTAGTGGTTTATCAGTAGCACAAGTATTTCACTTAGGTGAGATAAATGTTCAGGTGCAAATGTATGTCTGAAAAGAAAATCTGTATACACACACACCTCTGTGTGCATTCAGTTTAAGTGCACACTGCAGACGTTAATGTCACCCTGAAAGTCAGTAAGTGTAGAACAGAACAGCACTGGGCACTCTACACTGGGAAGGGAAGAAAGGGCTGTAGATGCCAAATAGCAGACTTTGCAGCCTGCAGTGTCTGTGGAGAGGACAAATCTGCAAGGGCACATAGTGTGCTACATATATTAACTCTGATCACATTGTTGGTTTCAATAGCTGTGTTTTCACAAAACAATAGTAGTCTCTGCCCTGTGTTTTAATGCAGTTTCATATAACAACTTTAATACGCATTATTAAACGAAAAGTAGACAGCACAAACACCCACCAGGGCAGAGACCAATGAAAAAACTGTTAACACCACAAAGTCCAGTGGCCTACCAACGAAGATGACTCACAGCAGTTCAAACAGCAGGTTTCAACACAGCAACTTTTAATGGACAAGGCAAACAAACAAAAAGACTAATCATTGAGCCCTGGCGGCCTACAGGCATTTAACCTGATCTGCCACTCAGTTTCAAGGGCACCAACCATATTATCAACATCACCCCCATCACCTGAGTCAATCACACGACCAATGATAAAAAATAAAAACTTTTTAAAACAATTACATTTTGTAGTGTGTATATAAAGTGCGTTGTGCAGATCCCTCTTCTTAATGGACCTAAGATGTTCCGAAATTCGGTCCCGAAGCCTCCTAATTGTTTTACCCACGTAGTAGGAATTACAAGAAGAACAACAAGCTAGATATACTATATTTTTAGTGCAACAATTGCACTGTCCCGGACATTTGATGGAATATTTATATCCATCTACACACACATATGAGCCTTCATAAATGAACCTACACATCCTACAAAAACCACATTTCTTCATATTTGACTTATAGTTTCTTAATCCACTTTTTTCAAGAATATCCTTCATGTTCTCACCTCTACTAAAGACCACATTTGGACTATTCCCTAGTATCTTTTTAACCTCCTCACTTAAGGAAAAGTTCCATACTTCCTTCACTATTTTTATAATAGCTGGTGACATCTCACTAAATTTCACCACCAGCCGTAAATTACTATTCTGTTCTTCTTTACTATTCTCTACCATTTCCCTGATGTTCAATCCACCTTTGAGAATTGGGGCATACCTGTCATTTCTCCTCCTATTTATGTCCCTTTTGACACTTAATAATAGTTTTAAAGGGTACCCCCTGTCGATAAACATCCCGATTAGTTTAAACATTTCTTCTCTATATTCATCATCTTGACTAACTAATCTGGACGTCCTAACCATTTGGGCTTTAATTAGTCCTTTTCGCTGGTGGAATGGGTGATGACTATTGAAATGCAATAGGGAATTGGAGTAATTTTCTTTTCTAAAGATGTTACTCTTAAAACCCCCATTACCCTTACAAATCAATAAATCCAAGTACGAAATGTTCTCCTCCTTCCATGTAAAAGTGAAGTTCAAAAAGTTGGTAGTTTTTCCCAAGTAATCCACAAATTCTTTTGCTGAATTCTGATCACCCTTCCAGAGAATCAATATGTCGTCCAAAAACCTATTATACATCAATATTCTTTCCAAATGGCTTTTGGACGCAAAAATAAATTCCCTCTCCCACGTCAATAAGACCGCGTTAGCAAATAAGGGGGCACACTTGGCCCCCATTGCTACCCCTGACACTTGCTGAAATAGGTCACCTTCAAAATTCAGGAAGTTGTTCCTCAACACTATTTCCATCATATCTATTAAGAAATTAGTTTTCTGACCACTAAACAATCCACTTTGCACTATAGCTTCAGAAAATAACTCAAGGCCTTGTTCTTGTGGAATGACCGAGAACAAATTGACCACATCAATGGTCAAAAAACCAAAATCTTCTACGACACTACCTAGCTCTTTAAACCTTTTCAGACAGTGCCATGAATCTTTAATGATATGATCTACACCATCAAAAATAGTTTTTAGTGAAGTGTCTATAAAGGCAGCAATGGGTTCCGTTTTAGATCCCCTTGCACTAACAATAGGCCTATATTCCAAATGCTCAACACCCTTGTGGGTCTTGGGAATCCCAAATAATTTCGGTGTTTTTGGAAATTTAACCATCAAGAAATTAAATTCACTTTCATTAACTGAGCCTTGACAAAGTGCATCACGTAAAAACACATCAATCTTCATATAGGCCCTATTAATCTCATTACGTGACACAATTTTATATGTTTCATCCCTATTTAACAACGAGGTAATATCAGAAATGTAGTCTGTGTTAGTTGTTATCACTGTGCCCCCTCCCTTGTCGGGCTTCATAAATCTGTATAACCCAGATTTTTTCAACGTTTGCAATAATTCCCTTTCTTTTTTTGTTAAGTTGTCATCTAACATGTTACCATTTTTTAACATTTCTCTCAGGTGGGCCTCTACTATCTTTTCAAAACATAACACATCCTTGTGTAGTGGAGGCATAAAAGCACTTTTCCTTTTTAATTTACTCATATCTTGGCTGATACAGCCACCCTGACTCATGTCACTTTTCCCTTTCCCTGCAAAATACATTTTCAAATGCATCTGCCTAGCGAACATTTTTATTTCCACCAATGTTTTTACAGTGTCCGGTCTAAACTTTGGAACAAATTTAACTCCTTTCGAAAATAAATCAAAATAATCATCATTAACATTCAAACTGGTGTAATTATAAATGCAATAATCATTCTTACGCAGGATTTTAAAATTGCTACCTTCTTTAATAACATAACCATTGTTGTCACCATTTTCAAACATAGTGTCTTTTTCACATATATCCTTTTCAGACACTTCATCTGTGTTACTAAATAGGCCACACCACATTGGTTCATTTACAAAACAATCTGTCACGTCCGGGTTACAAGTCCCTAAATCAACATTGTTGTTCTCCATCAAACTCTTGTTTTTAACAAAATTTGCACAACTATTCACACTACTTTGTTTGTTACTAACCAATTCACATAACATTGTATCAACAGAACTACCCACTTCAATTGTTTCTTCTTCAAATATAAAATCATTCCCCAGACATTCAACCTCCACTAATACCTCCCTCTCCTGTTGCTTCTCCCACTGTAACTTTCTTGGTGTTCCCTCTGGTGTGTCTCTCTGTTGCGCAGCCTCTCTGACCGACGGGGCTGCTCCTCCATTACTAAAAAATCATTAAACCTACCAGGACTTTCAACAAAATCATTAACATCATTATAAACACAAGTAGCATTGTTTGCTTCATCCCCCATAGGTTCACTCTCCTCACTGGTATTGAATCCAAACCCCCGGTGTTTAACTCCAGGAGGATATGCACATTTAAATTTGTAATCAGCACTATCCCTCTTAAGCTTCCTTTCCTTAGTCTCAGAACTTTTAATCACATACATTTCAATATTTTTAATTGTCTTGTCAAAGTTACTTTTATACTGTTCAAACATTAAGTCTGTAGTGATACTCATATATAACAGTTTAATTTCACTTTTAATTTCACTTAGCTTGAGTTCATTGTTCTTCAAAATAATGTCCAACATTTCCAAGCCTGTTCGATCAAACAAGCTCACAAGATCTTTGAAGGCCTCCGATCCTTCCTCCACGCCCATCGGTCGCTTCCAGACCCGTAGCCCCTTTGGAACCTGCTTCAGACCCCTAGAGTCACATAAAAACTTTGAATCCAACTGGATGGCCCGATACTTTTTACACAACTTCTCATAGTTCAAGATCTGCTCCCTTAAACACGGTCTCACATCCGCCTTTCGGTTTCTACCGAAAATCTCCGGAATAGATGGTTCATTGAACCAAGAAGAAATGTTAAATTCGTCGTTCACCTCATTCGCCTTCAAATCGTCGGCATCACCTCCTTGTTGTAGGTTCCCCCCTTGGGAACCCGTCGCTCTGGCGTACGTCCTTCCTCTAGTCGGCTGAGCACACGGGATACTCCCAATAGGGGAGTGCAGAGTAAAGCATTGAACTTCCGAGTCGGTTGGACTAACCGGCTCCGTTGAACTCTCTCCCCTAGGAACTCTGCCACTGTTAGCAGTTCCGTTGCCCAATTCCGTCTCATAAGCTTGAATCAATTTGTTCACCACAACTGCCAACTCCTTCAAGATAACCTGCATATTCGTCCGCCAAATCGCCGGTATTAGCTCCTGTAAAGTTTTTATTTTTTATCATTGGTCGTGTGATTGACTCAGGTGATGGGGGTGATGTTGATAATATGGTTGGTGCCCTTGAAACTGAGTGGCAGATCAGGTTAAATGCCTGTAGGCCGCCAGGGCTCAATGATTAGTCTTTTTGTTTGTTTGCCTTGTCCATTAAAAGTTGCTGTGTTGAAACCTGCTGTTTGAACTGCTGTGAGTCATCTTCGTTGGTAGGCCACTGGACTTTGTGGTGTTAACAGTTTTTTAATACGCATTATTGTTTATGCATTCCCTTACCAGTGTTCATGCTCATTTGCATATATGCTGCATACTGTTTGTCTTCTTGGTGAACATTAAGAATTATACACTGCTTCCCTTCTCTGTTGTCTCTGAATCATCAGTTGACATGCACTACATTTTTTCCATGAAGTGGCTATGTATAGTACATATTGCGCCTGCGAGTACAACATTACAGTAATAGAAGGTAGTAGTCTTTTCAAACTGTCAGTCTTACCACCTCAGGTGCAAGGAGCCTTTATTCAGTGTATTTATTGTTTTTTTTAATTTACCAAGTGTGTTAACCAGGCTAGTGGACCTTGTCTAAGTAGACCCATTTTGTCTACTGCCTGGAAGAAGTGTCATTGATACAGATATAAAGTTAGAGACAGATTCAATGTGATATACATATAAATGCAATTAGAAAGATACAAAACAGTGTACAAGGCTTAAAAAGGCAACTGTGCATAGATTACACTTCTGTTTAGTGTATGTATACTGAGAAAGTACATCTATGATCATGATGGTGTATACAGTATGTCAGTGCTACAACTAGATCATGGCATAAGGCCCACAAACCAACCAATGAGGAGCAGATCAAGCGAAAAGCTGTGGAACAAGATAGCAGTCACAAACTGGCTGGTACAGATCTCATAGTACTTGGTAGTAGCTGGTAAATGCATTCTGACATGTGGAGAGGTAGGCTTTTGACACATACAGCTAACCTATAGGATATTGCAGTCACCTGCTGTCTGGAGTCTAGTCACCTGGACATGTGTTGGTTCCATGGAAAGACAGAAAAGAGTAGAATAGAATGTAAGATATAGAGTGTAGAGCAAATTGAGATTCAGAGAAAGGAAGCATAAAGGGAATGCAGGTAGGGGAGGCAAGGCACATTTTTGGAGGGGTTACGATGGCAGATCCAGGAATCTGATAAAGGGGCCAAAGTTTGGAATGTAGGGCACTGGGGAGGCTGTTGTGGAAAGTATAGCAACAGGTTAGGGTTAGGGGGCTGTAGGAAATAAACCACCTGGGAGCTGTTTTGTCAATAGGTGTGAAAAGATAACAGTGAGTTGCATATCATTGTGGTGGAACTATACTACTGGAAATATGTGCACCATTCGGCACACAACAAATTTACAGAGAGTATCACTTGTTTCAAGGCATGCGTAGGAGAGAAGTTTGTTCACACATCAAGCCACAGTCCTTGCCGATACTGGTGTAGCTTGCATATGTATTATGATAAACTAGCAGATAGTCCTACTGAATACTGCACGACCTCAACAAACATATTTTTTAAATAAATAATTTGTACAAACACAAAAATACTTAATTTAATTCAAACCACCACAGTAAGTTAAGGAGTTACATGTTAGAAATACTCAATTCACTTTTTATATGTTGATTGAAAAAAATGTAACCACTGTACCATTTCGGAGGGAATTTAACTCAGAACTGAAACAGTTAATTAAATATAAACAAGAAGCAAAGGCTTTTATATGAATCAGCAAAAATTCCATTTAATTTGTATTAAAAAATAACAGAATATAAAAAGTTTCCCCAACAAAACCACCTTCTTATAGTTCACTGGTTTTAAGCATGATTCAGTTTGTGTTACAAGACCCGTATTCACAAAAAGTCTTGATCAGTCTTTCTTTTTGTTCTTTATTTTATACCAGTCCAGCAGAATCTAGCAAAAAGTCTTAACTTTTGCGCTTCATACATTCATAAATGGCTTCCCCAAAATGTGCCTATGTTTTAACTTCATCTCAAGTGTTTTAAATAGTCTTGAAACTAATAAATGTCTCAGTATTTGTCCCCCGCCTTTTTTCGCCCTGTAGAACAAGTCATTTCTTAATACAAAGTATAGATATTAAGAGGTTTTCATTTGTGTCCCTCTTCCTTTTGTCCTTCCACAGGCATTTTTCAAATTAACATGGCTTATATGGAGGCCAGCCAGTTCAGCATTATTTTCATCAGTATTCTGTCATAAAGTGGAGTCTGTGACCTCTTACCCTGCAAATACAGGTGCAGATGTCTCCACGCCATCTAGATTATCTCCCTATGAAGTAATTCAGGAAAAATAATTTTCTTCTTCCAAGTGTCCTGGAAGTTTCCATTCATCTTTTCAGTGTATATCTTACATTCTTCACCCTTAGGGTACTGTTTCTTTTTCTGACTGGCACTCTTCTTTGGGGTATAAGAGAGAAGATTAAATATACTCTGTTTAGGTTTCCTTTTTGTTTTGTTTTCTTTAGTAAGAGATTCCTGTATCTTTTTCTCAGTTTTCATACCTACTTATCTTGCTCTTTTCTTAACTTGAAGCCATGTGTGCCTCTATACTGACCTCTCTTTCTTGCTTTCTGTTTTTTATCTTAACCACTAGATTCTTTTGATAAGACTTGTTGTCAGGTTTATTTAACTTTTCCACCCAAAATCAACTCTTTCCTGCTTTTGAAGCTTCTATTTCTACACATTTTTATTTACTGAGACTATGTAAAGACTGTGTGTGTCTTTACACTTTCCCCTCATATCTATCATAGATCTTTAATTTGGAGAAAATTGTGGACAATTATCACATCATGCATTAAGTAGAGCTACTGAGTGTAAAACTTTACCCCAAAGGGTTTGTGTTTCTTCTTTACTTATAGGGCACTCTCTCTTAACTGCATGCACACATATTATTTCAGTTTTCTGTTTACTATGTTTTTGTATTTACAAACGTGAACTAAGTAGTGTGGTCAGGCTTCCCAAGTCTGATAGCCCCTGCAGTTTATTCTCCCTTCTACCACAACAGTACATGTAACAATCAGATTCTACAGTTCCAGTAATTAAAAGTTAAGCAATTTCACATTCCATGTCTTGCTTTCACGTATAAGTTGTTTAACTGCCTTTTGACTAGTACTAAATTTCTTACAGGTACATTAACACTATTACTAACTGTGTAGTATTTGGCCATGTACTGTCTTCTAGAACATGTAAAACAGATTAGTTCAGGTGGTGAGATTTTTTGCTTGTGAAGGGTTATTGCTATCACTTTCTACATGTTAGTCAAAGTTATGGTTTGCATTTTCAGATAACAAAAGACAATATACCAAAGTAGCTAGATGCAGAAAGCTTAAGATCACTCTTGAACACCTGCTACAGCTGTAATGTAGCCATTAATGTTTGGCTTGATAGCCCTCTCTGTTCTCAACTACCATTTTATCAACCTAAATATTAAAAGCAAGACAAACCAAAGGTAGTGGAAAACAGTAATATGTAGATGTTATGTATTACATCACTATTGCAGTTGACTACACTATACGAGATGTATCCTGCCAGGGATCAGACATCTGGTCAGTATCCCACCCTTGTCTCTGGATGCACGATAGCATGCCGGTAGAAAATAAGACATGGGTGACAAAATTCAGAACTTTCTTGAAGCTGCAAGTAAGACTCACTCTTTACTGTGTCTTCAGTCATTTGGTGGTCAGTTAGGTTTGGGAAGCTGGACAGAACAGTTCCCCATTGGGGAATTAACTTCCGTTTTTCTGTTAAAATTGATAGTGTTTTTTGATTGTCTGTGAGAAAGGGGACATGCATATGTGGAGGTCATATCCCTTGTAGAGATTTCCACATTGCTTGTCTTTTCTGCTTAAGAGAAGAACACAGTGGCTGGTCATGTTCTGTTTGCTTGTCGCTAAATCCCCAAACTTGAAAGTGTTTGCTTAGTTCCCTTAAACTCTTTGTAGAGAACCTACAGATAAAAGCTCTTATTCAGCCCTCTGTTGAGTCTAATGTCAGTTCCTCGGACATATGTCTTCAGGCCGTCAGGAAAACTAAGGTTGTTAGGGAGGTTTGGCTGTGCCATCTTCGACATACTGTCCTTCCTGCTCCCCAATCAATGACTCTGCTGTGTCCATATTGCTTGCTTCTGACCCCCTTTTGTGTAGCTTCTTGGGAAACTGCTAAGGGTCAGGAGAGTAGCATATCCTCTAGGGTTAGGCTTATGCTCATAGTGGAGAACTGCACTTTGCTGTCTTGGAAGGGAAGTGCAGTGTTCCACAGATAACAGTGAGTAGGTTATTCGGTGAGGGGGAGCCTGGATGTCTGAATAGACTTTTTCTTCAGAGTCTCCAAAGAAAAGGGCTCAGAAGCTGAAGCACCTCTACACAACAGTAACCAAAAGCACAATGGAAAGATGTTAGTGAATAAAACCAGCAACTTTATTGTTCATTCTGATGAAGTCCTGTAGATGTTATAGGATTAATGCACTAATTTAACTCATTTTTTGGCAAGTGTATTTTGTCTCTACACCACCTTTACTCCTACTTCGAAAGAAGTAAAAGAGGAGTGATTCTCTTTTGCTAGGGGTCTGTTTAAGGTTTTTCAATCACTTCAAACTGCTTCTCCGTCTTGTTTTCATTGTAAAAGAAAAAGATCTCGCTCCTTCTAATTTGGAGTCTGGTTCAGACTTTGAGGAGATTGGTTTGGACTATGCTTCCCAGGTTGCTTCACCTTCAAGCTGGGAGTCAGAATCTGAAGAAAATAAGACACTTTCTTATTATCGCAACCAGATTCCCAGTGTGTCAGAAATCTTCAAAGAATGGACAAACAAGTCATTGAGTTTTGGCAGGGGTGGGTAAGGTACTAAATAGGTGTCTCTGACATTGGGTAATCAGTCCGGAAGAGGAATAAGTCTCAAATTGTTCTTCAAGTATGGCAATAAAACGCAAATACCGTAAACATATGCCAAAATGCCTGAATGTTAAGTTGTCAATCTCGCCTTCATTCTTGCTGGATGGGTTCGGAGCCGATCCTCGGCTCCGACTCGGCCACTCTAAAAGCTCGAGAGCTAGTTCCACCGGCTCGAGGCTCCCCTATATCCCACAATGCTAGGCGTAACTCCTCAGATCTCGTTTGCCGCTACAGCGATCGAGGTGCGTTCTTACCGGCTCAGGTTAGTTTTTGGTATAGAAACTAGTTTTCTTAGCCTTTTTTCCCTTATTTTAAGTTAGTTTTTTCTAAATAGTTATTGTGAAGTAGTCCATCCCATTCCCTGTTAATTACCCCCCCCCCTTTTTTTCCAAAAACTATAGAAATTTTCCCTCGGGCCCTAGGCCCAGTCCCTCCCTTCCTAGTAGTGAGTGACTGTGTTTTGTAGGGATTTTATTTCTAATTACCTTTAACTTAATTTAATTTAGTTTAATTTATTTTTAAGTGTAATCGGTGTGTGTGTGTTTGTGTGGTTACACTTTCCCCTTAGATATGTCTAAGGAATCAAAGGTCTCAGGCTTTAAGAAGTGTGACTCGTGCTGTCAGAAGATGTCTCTGACAGACGGTCACACTTCTTGTGTGTACTGCCTGGGACCTTTGCACCTGCAGGATTCATGTGCTGTTTGCCATGGCTTCAGCCCTAGAGTCCTGCAGGAGCGAAAAAATAAAACTCATTTTAAGGGGTTTATTGAAGCCTGAGGGTCCCTCGACTCAATCATCGGGGAAACCCTCTAAGCCTTCCAGACCTTCGGCTCCAGCCTCTGAGCCGTCTTCTGGAGGTCCTAAGGCTATTCGAACATCGGCTCCAGCTGGAGCCGATGAATCTCGAATAAAAGCCCCTACGGTGTCCTCGGCTATAACTGAGTCGGCTCCGATCAAGTTGTCGGAACCGACATCTAGAAAAAGGTCCCGATCTCCATCTATCGGCTCCGTTCATTCGGCTCCAGCATCACCTTTGCTGTCTAAACAGAGCCATAGATCCCACTCTTCTAGGTCTTCCAGGTTATCGGACCATGACCTTCAGAGAGTAGTGAGTTGACTTCTTAAGTCCGAGGCACTAGCCCAGATGCTTCAAAGTCCGACTCAACAGTCGAGAACGATTCCCATCACTCAAAATGTTCCTCCTCTGACTCTTTTGAGTTCAGAGCCGGGGCGGCTCGGACCCGAGACTGTGGTAGCGTCGGAACCGATACCTTTGTCTTCGGTTCCGTCGTCTGCTCCGATGTCTTCCTTGGAAGAATCTCGGTGCTGGACTTCCCTCGTTGGCTCCGAGGGGGCGAGTGGCATCGGACCCTTGTCCGACCCCGCTCTCCCTCTCGGTGCTTCGGCGCTGGTGAGTTCGGCTCCGACATCAGCCTCGGAGCCATCACTGTCGGTGCCGGGGGAGGTTTTCAGTTTTTCGGAACGGAGACCTCCGGCTCTGCCTGACAGGGGTGCCTTCGAGGTCATGAGGAGCGTGTTAGAACCAGGTTCAACTCCACAGTTGGCTCCTTCTGCCCTTCCCCCCATGGTGCCTCCGGTGATTTCTACTCACTCTCTCATCCCCGACCGTAGAGAGCCAGCTCCTCAAGTTTCCCCAGTGGGGATCTCCTCTTCCGAGGCCTCTCCTGATCCTGTAGGAGAGCCCCCTAGGAAGAGGCAGTGCAAGAGGAAGCACATTGACTCCCCTGAGTCTGTCACCTCTGACACTGATTTAGAGGATTCTGAAGGTTCCCCCTCTGAAGATGTCTCCTTTGCAGACATCCTTGAAATCTTAAAACAGAGGGGGAATTGGCCAGCCCTCAACCCTTCAGAGGATGAATCAGTGTATCTTGAGGCGTTTAGCTCTCGCCCTTCCACCTCCTGGGTGTCCCCTCCCTTTGACCCCCTTATGCAAGTGGTGGCAAAGAAGGCTTGGGCGGCTCCTGATTCAGTGGAACCCACCCCCAGGAGACCATCAAAATTCATTACGGCCACCAAGGACAAAGAATTTTTGACCAAAGGCGTCTCTGTTGATGCTATGGTGATGGCTGCGGCCACCAAGAAGGAGTTAGCTGATCCTTCGGTGCCTGTTCATCCTCCTAACAAACAGTCTAGGTCGATGGACAGGTAGGGAAGCGGATGTTCTCGTCAGCGACCTTTACTATGAGATCGCTGAATTACCTGTGTCATTTCACTCGTCTTCAGAGGGATTTGCTCAAGGAAGCGAGTGAAATGTTGAAGGACCCAGCAGCTGCGGGTTTTCAGGATAGGATGAACTCTCAGCTGGCAACCCTTAATTCTATAACTAACTCCTGGCTATCCCTAACTCAAGACAAGTGGGTACAGTCTATCATTTCCGAAGGCTACTGAATCCCTTTCCTTCTCATTCCGAAGCAATCCAAAAAATCCCTTCCAGACGTTCTACCCAGTCAAAGGGAGCAAGCAGCTTTAGAAATTTCAAAGCTGCTCGCAAAAAGAGCCATTCAACCAGTTCCAGCAGACCAAACAGGATCCGGAATCTACTCCAAATTCTTTTTGGTTCCAAAGAAAACAGGGGACTGGAGACCCATTCTGGATCTCAGCAACTTGAACAACTTTGTCAAGAAAACAAAGTTCCGGATGGTCACGCTGCAGTCCATTCTACCCCTTTTGGGCGAACAACTGGATGTGCTCGATAGATCTCCAGGACGCGTACTATCACATCAGAATGAGTCGACGCTCCAGGAGGTTTCTCCGCTTCAGGCTGGGAACCAGTCATTTTCAATTCAGAGCCCTGCCCTTTGGTCTCACTACAGCCCCCGAGTGTTTACCAAATGCATGGCAGTGGTAGCCTCTCATCTGAGACGACAAGGATTCCAGGTGTTTCCTTATTTAGACGACTGGCTCCTTACAGCCCCCACCAAGCATCTCTTACTTCTCGCCAGAGACTACACCTTTCACACATGTCAGGCACTAGGCATTTCAATAAACTACAAAAAGTCTGTCTTGTCGCCTTGTCGTGTTATTACCTTCATAGGCGCAAATCTAGACACAGTCAATATGTCAGCCAGACTCACAGAGCAGAGAATAGCAGACATACACAGACAGGTCTCTCTTGTCTTGCAGAGCAACAAAGTCAAAGCCAGACTGATCCTGAAAGTCTTAGGGATTATGGCGGTGGCCATCCCCCTTCTACCATTAGCTCGCTTCCATATGAGAATTTTACAATGGATGCTTTTCACACAATGGTCTTACCAAAGACTTCCAGTGTGTCCCATCCTATTCAGATAACTCAATCATGCAAGAATCATCTCTCTTGGTGGATCACATCTCCCCAGCTCCTCCTAGGGAGACCTTTCGTCCCTCCCCCTCCGGTTGCTACAGTGACAACGGACGCCTCCCTGATCGGGTGGGGGGGGCATTACCAGGGCAGGACAGTCCAGGGTATGTGGCAACCGTTCGAGTGCCACTTGCACATAAACGTTCTAGAGATGAGAGCAGTGCTTCTAGCGTTGCAAGCTTTACAAGACTCTCTTCCCAAAGGAACTATAGCGATTCAAACAGACAACATGTCTGTAGTGTGGTACATCAACAAACAAGGCAGAACCAGATCTTACCCCCTATGTCGAGAGGCACTCAGACTGTGGAAATGGGCGATTTCTTCTCAGCGATTTCTGTTAGCAACGTACATCCTCGGGAAGTCCAATGTGATTGCAGACAAATTGAGCAGAGCTATTCTCATGCCTCACGAGTAGTCTCTGAAGAATTCAGTGTTGGAGAAAGTTTTTCAAAAGTGGGGCCGGCCTTGCTGCGACCTTTTCACTACTCCCCAAAACAGCAAGTGTGACGACTTTTTCACCCTCTTTCCTCAACCAGGCCACCCCAGCAGAGATGCTCTAGTGCACGTTTGGCCCCGGGGACTTCTGTATGCCTTTCATTCCTTCCCACTGATATCTCAGCTGATACAGAAAGCCATCGCTCAGGAAGCTTCCATGATCCTCATTGCCCCTTACTGGCCTCGACAGGTTTGTTTCCCATTTCTTCACCGTTATCTGCTGGAGCAACCTTGGCATCTGGACCCAGTTCCAGACCTCTTGACTCATCAGTCGGGTCAGTTGCACCACTCCCTTCCCTCTCTGAACCTCACAGCATGGTTCCTCCAATTCCAACTTTAGCCAGGCTTCCTCTGATATCTCACTCGGTTAGAGATATCTTGATAGCCTCTCATAAATCTTCCACTCGGAAGATTTATCATAACAAGTGGAAACGTTTTTCCTATTGGAAGCAGTCAAAGAATATAGATCCTTTCACTGCTTCCATTCAATCAGTTCTAGACTTTCTAGCCGAACTTTTCCACTCAGGTTCGTCCCCATCTACCGTTAGAGTTCAATTGGCAGCAATATCGAACTTTCATGTTGGAGTCTCAGAGTCCTCCATTATGTCTCACAAACTCTGCAAGGCCTTTTTAAAGGGAGTTTTTCTCCTCAAACCACCCATCAGAGATCCTCCTCCCCAATGGGATCTCAACTTGGTTCTGACGTCCTTAATTCTTTCCCCCTTCGAACCTGCGGCTTCATGTTCTATAAAGTTACTTTCTTGGAAAACCCTCTTTTTAGTAGCTATCACTTCAGCTAGAAGAGTCTCTAAACTCCATGCTCTGTGTTGTCGACCCCCTTATCTTGTATTTCATAAGGATAGGGTGTCCTTACGTACTAAGCCGTCCTTTTTGCCCAAGGTAGCTTCACTGGAAAATTTGAATCAAACCATTGAGCTTCCTGTTTTCTTCCCAAATTATTCTAATAGGTCAGAACAAAAGTTACACTGTTTAGATGTTCATCCCCAACTTAGGTACTATTTAGACAGGACCAAACAATTCAGAAAATCTGACCAACTGTTTGTTTCTTACGCAGAAGATAGAATGGGCCTTCCAGTTTCTAAAGTGTCTCTCTCTAGATGGCTTACTTCGTTGATTACCCTAGTGTATGAGATAAGACATCAACAGTTGCCATCCAAACCCAGGGCTCATTCAACTAGAGCTTTAGCCACTTCTATAGCTTTCCAAGATAGGTTGCCTATTGATTCAATCTGTTCTGCAGCTACTTGGGCTTCTCCCCATACCTTCATTTCTCATTATAAGTTGGACTTGGCCTCTAGAGACCGAGCCAACTTTGGTTCCACTGTACTCAAGAGTCTGTTCCGATAGGCCACCCGGGACAAGGTGCTAGGGACGCGGTCCCATCCAGCAAGAATGAAGGCGAGATTGACAACTTAACATTTAGAAGTTATGTACCTACCATAACGTTCCATGTTAGTTGTCTTCTTCTCGCCTTCTTTCTTGCGTCCCACCCTCCTTCCCCCTAGCCAGGACAGACCTAGAGGAGTTTTTCTTTGTTCCTTATGGAATTTTCTTGCTGGCCTTAGCTTTCAAACGAGATCTGAGGAGTTACCGCCTAGCATTGTGGGATATAGGGGAGCCTCGAGCCGGTGGAACTAGCTCTCAAGCTTTTAGAGTGGCCGAGTCGGAGCCGAGGATCCGAACCCATCCAGCAAGAAAGAAGGCGAGAAGAAGACAACTAACATGGAACATTATGGTAGGTACATAACTTCTAATTATATGACCTTCGTTAATTCTAAAACTCTGTAGTGTAACTCAAGATGTCTGCACTACTATGACTGGCATTAAATGAGGTTGTTAAACTTATAGAGAGGAAAGCTTATTGTTTGGATATGTGAATCCATCCTAGTAGTGTAATACAAACTTCACTGACTCCAGAGTACAGTGATACGTACTTGTTTCCAAGTACGCCTAAATGTCACGACGGTACATAAAAGTTTGTAGAAATGCATAAAATAAGTAATAGGCGTATATATTCATACCTAATAAAATTGTGTTCTATGATGTAAATGTAAAATGACAGCTTTAATTATAGGAAAACAGACATCAAGCACCGGCCAGTTTTCCAGCACTGCAGCTGTAATATAGACGATTCTCATATAATCTAGCAGTAAAGAAGCAGGTGGGTCACAAATCTTCCCTAGTTACTTAATGTCTATAAGCCAGAGTTGGAGAGAAAAAACATGAGAACTTAGGTTTCAGGGCTCATCACTGCACTGTATAGAAAATGCCGATTATGCATCAGGAGTATATTGGGAAAATATTTCTTCAGATTCTCCTGTTGAGGAATTATCTTTCTCTGATACTATTATCAGGGTGAAAAACTTATTTAAATGGGAACATAAGGAAATTTCTGAGACTCGACAGAGGAACTATGTTTTTTAGAAGTAGAAACTCTTAAACCATTCAATGTATTCCTATTTATAGCAGCACTAGAGAATGCCTTTAATGCTGCTTGTATGTGTCCTGATAGTCAATCTCCCGCTTCTAGTAAACCAGACAATCTTTGCTGAGGTATCTCAAACTCATAGGTATCTTGTCTGTAACCACAGAGCTGACCTTTCAGTAATTTCATTATCTATGACCACTGGATCTGAAAAATGTGTATTACATCATTGTTGCAGTTGACTACG